>NC_090271.1:318294859-318384859 GCF_040414725.1 Anabrus simplex
GACCAATGTCATCTAATCTTTCATCAATGAGAAGTCTACGCTTTTTCTCTTCTTTTTTTTTTTTTGTTTTTTTTTTTTGTTTTGCTTCCTTACGCTCCATACTTTTATTTTACTGAAATTTATTATAAAGTTTATCGACTGTTCTAGGACTTAGAATGTATGAATTCGGGAATCATTCTTGAAAGCTTTATTGTCAATGACCTCACTGAGTTAACACATATGAAGACACGATGTGTCGTTGAAAACGCACGAGCTATAGTAACCTTGCCTTATATGACTAACTGCGGAATTAAGAACACAACAAATCTGACATACACTTGTGGAACTTTTGAAATACGACTGGGACATCGGATGCGTGTGAAAGGTCAGGTAGCATGGCATGCGCCTGAGTAAAGCATATCTGATCGCTCTTGGGTTACTATGTTTTAGATGCCTAAAGGAAAATCATTCCATTCCATTCCATTCCATTCCATTCCATTCCATTCCATTCATCGTCGCCGTCGCCGTTGTTGTTGTTTATGTTGTTGTTGTTTTTTTGAGTTATCAGTCCACACACTGGTTTGATGCAGTTTTCCATACCACCCTATCATGTGTCAAACTTTTTATGTCTATGTATCTACCGCGTCCTACATATGCTCTAATCTGCTTGTCATATTCATACCTTGGTCTACCCATACCCTTCTTACCACCTACACTTCTCAAGTCCTGAGTGTCTTAAAATATGTACCATAATTCTTTCTCGTCAAAATTAACCGAATAGATCTCCTGTCACCATTTCCCTTCAGTATCTCTTCATTCGTGGTTCGATCTACCCTCCTGACCTTCAATATTTTTCTGGAAAACCACATTCCAAAGCTTTTATTACCCTTCATTGTGAGCTATTTATTGTCCTCGTTTTACCTCCATACAATGCCTCGCCCCATACAGAAGTCTTCAAAAACATCTTTGTAATCCTTGTATCAATGTTAGAAGTGAGCAAATATATTTTCTTATGAAATGCCTACTTTCTTTGTTCTAGTCTGCATATTACGTCCTCTTTACTTCTGCCAGCGTTAGTTATGTTACTACCCAAGGCACAATATTAATCTACTTCCTTTAAAATGTAATTTCCTAATCGAATATTTCCTGCATCGCGTGACTTCTTTCGATTACACTTCAATACTTTTGTTTTGGACTTATTTATTTTATATTGTACTCCTTCTCCAATACTCTGTCTATATTTATTTTAGTTTACTGTCCTCAATTCTGTAAATGACTTGAAGTTAAATAAGACTGAGCATTAAAATTAATGTGAACAAGGTATTCTTAGTGAAGAAGCATAAGCCACGTGAACGATAAGTGTTAACGATTTTCAAAGGCAAGTTGAGAAATTATGTATATACAGGATGCCCTTGGTAAAGGTTCCAGTACCTACATGGGAGGCAGCAGGTCCTATAAACATTGGTCCTAAACAAAAACCCTCGTGAGTTATGGTCCGCTCCCACTACCGTCGATGTTCGCCATGTCTCTCATCTACTCTTCACAACATGCGCATGATGTGATCACCATCCATTGCAATGTAGCTTGCCACCCTATGTCGCATGGAATCATGCATTCATTGGAACAGCTCTGGCTGTTGCCGGATCGCATCACAGGTATTGAACACCCATTCCACAGCATACACCATTGTCTTTACATCTCCCCAAAGCCAAAATCCTAAAGGGTTAAGTTCAGGTGAACAGGCAGGGCTAGGTATTGGCCCTATCCGACCATTCCATCACTTATGGAACACCCGTTTTAGGCATCCCCTAAAACTACAATGAAGATGGGTCGGTGCCCCATCGTGCATGTACCACATCTGTAGTCGTTCCTATAGTGGAAGATTTCCAGCAACCTAGCGTAAGTGGTTCCGAAGGAAGGTTAGATACGTAGAACCATTCAATCTGGTGTGTAAAACGCAGGGGACTATCATTATGTTCCCATGATGACTGCCCATACGTTGATACCAAATTTGTGCTACTGTTGTCTCTCTTCCAATGCAAGTGGATTTGCAGCGGCCCAAACGTGAGTATTATGAACATTTTTGATACCATCTCTCGTGAAATCTACCTCATCAGTAAACAAAACCTTCACTGTGAAATACAGATCATGGATTTTTGGAGAAATCACTGGCAGAAGTGCAATCTGGCTGGCCGGTCGTCGGGCAGGAGAGCTTGGAGGCGCTGTACGTGGTACGGATAGAAGAACTGTTCATGGAGGACACTCCAGACAACACCTCTTAGCAATACTTTTAGCTAGGGCTAGTTTTCGGACACTTGTTGCAGAATTGCCCTCCACATGTTCTAATACCCGTTACTCCGTATCGGATGTACGAATTGCTCGCGGTCTGCCATGACCGCTTATTCGTGGTGCAATGGATTTCGCTTACGAAAGGCTCTGTAACAGGGCACTAAAGGAGGTCGGTGGATGCAGAGTGGGTCTCGGCCCGTAAGTGGACACGGGTGGTACGTAGTCCAACCACTTTGCACTCTGAACGGCCAGCCGAGCAGAGAAGGGGTGGCCACGGCTAGCCCCAACCGCCGACTGTCCTGAGAATGGTTTATCGTAGTTTTCCATTCTCCTGCACTAAGGCGAATGCCAGGACAGTTCCTAGTATACAGCTGCTCGCATAAGTATTCGTCCACAATAGACAATAGCCAAAAAGCACCAATATCATAAAGAAGTTTATTGTAAACAAATAATAGTGCTTTATTTGCCATCTGAATATCTGAGAACATAGTACTCTAAGCACTGGCACTTGGGAAAAAATCTAAACAATAGCATTTCTTGCAGAAAATTCACGTGGCAAAAGTGTTCGTCCACAATAACAACTCCAGGAATGTATGGTATTTTCCTAAGTATCAGCAGCGCGTCAAACTTCCTTTGGAAGCAATCACGACTTTTCGGCATGAATGCCACCAGTTTTTATGGTCAATTTCGTGCCTATTTTGTGCCATTCGTCCATGAAGTATTGCTTGTAATCTTCTTTATTTGTAATACGCTGCTTGCTCAGTTTACGTGTTAATTCCGCCCACAAATGCTCTATGCGGTTTAAGTCTGCGGACTGAAGTGGTGTCTGCAGCACATGAGGTGTATTGTAGAGTAGCCATTCCCTATCAACACGAGCAGTGTGCTTAGGGTTATTATCTTGCTAGAAGAAGTACCCACTATCAAGACCTAATTTTTCCTACGCTGGGTGATAACTGTTGCTTTAAAATATTCAGATACAGCTTCTTATCGAGCCGTTCAGGTATTACATGGCAGTTACAAACCCCAGCCGCCGATATACACCCCCCTACCGTAATGGAACCTTATCGATATTTTACGGTTGGTTGCAGATTTTGATTTTGGAGCTCGTCATTCTTATTTCTCCATACACGTCGATTTCCGGAGCAATCAAATAAACATAATTTGCTCTCCTCTGTAAACAACACGCGTTTCCAAAATGACGGTGGCTTCCGTACTCTCTGGCGAACGCCAACCTCATCTTACGGTTCACTTCACTCGTCAGCTGCCTCTGTGGGTCCGTGGTAGAGTGTCGGCCTCCGGATCCCAAGATAGCGGGTTCAAACCCGGCAGAGGTAGTCGGATTTTTGAAGGACGGAAAAAAGCCCATTCGACACTCCATGCCGTACGATGTCAGCATGTAAAAGATCTCTGGTGATACATTTGGTATTTACCCGACAAAATTAATTAAATCTCAGCCATAGACGCCAAAGAGAGATCCAGTTTACTCTAGGTCCGCTAGATGGCAGACAGAGTAAACCGGAACGTCGAAATTGACGAGCAGACAGCCAGATGGCGTCAAATGGAAATGTCTGCAAACGGTAGCTGAGGCCATACGATTATTATTATTATTATTATTATTATTATTATTATTATTATTATTATTATTATTATTATTACTTCACTCGTCCAGGAGCTTCTTTCGACTTGTACGGCCCTGTAAACCAGCTTTGTGTAACAAACGTCGTACGGTGTTTGTGCTGATGTACTCCTCACTGTAGACTTGTACATCTGTTGGAATCACAGTTCCAGACACATGGGGATTTTGTTGGATGGTGCGTATAATGCTTCGCTCCTCTCATGCTTTCAGCATCCTTGGCCGGCCAGTTCTTGTTCTGTTTAGTATAGCTGCACTGGTCTTATATAGCTGAATGATACTTGCGGCTGTAGTTCGCGGTATTCCTGTTTTCTCAACGATTACTCTCTATGAATCAGCGATTTGGTGGAATTGGATAATTCGTTCGCATTCAACGTCAGTTCGTTACCTTATCTTACCCATTGTACTCGGGGCATGCACTAGGTGTTGACTCACTGACATTGTTCGTATCACTAATTGACTGAGCTTGGTGATATGACTCACTTCCTCAATGCTGTGATTGTTAAACAAGACAGTGAACAATGCGGACCAATACTTTTGCGTTGCCAAGCCCAACCACACTTATTATTTTTTATTGAAGAGTATTGACCTGCAAGAAGGTATATTCTGCCTGTATTATTGTAAGTATATATTGTTTATCCACTGCGTACTTGTTTCTGAACTTACCTTAAGCTTTGTAATGTATTTTTGGTGTTCAATATGTGAACAGGACAGTGGACGAATACTTTTGCGAGAGGCTGTAGGCCACGGCCGCCAAACACCTCACATACTCCGAGCATCTCCTTCACCATAACAAATCTTCCGTCCTGAGAGACGGCGTCACCGTCTAATAGGTCCGTGCCCTTCTTCTGTGGAGAAATTAGAACATTTTGTAGTCGTACTAAACGACTTTAAGGATGGTGAGTGGCTTGTCTGGATATTTGTCCGCATATAGGTTACGTGCCAGTACGTTGCCTCCATTTGCTCGCCTGTTACAGATCATACCGCTTATTTGTCGTGTTGAAAAATAGACCTCCATTACGTGCTGTAAGGCCAGAGGAGAAAGACAAGAAAACAAATATTACAGTACTGCAGTGCCACAGCTAAACATGCGAAATTTGAGCAATACCGAACACCTGACGAAACTATCCTTCCTGACTGCGAAAGCAGTACGGTCTGTAGTACTCAGTGAAATACTGTGTTTCATACTTGATTGATACATATTACAAATGCGCACACTGGATGCGCGGCATCAATTGTCTACTTACAGCGACTTCGCATTTGTTTCGTAAGAAGGACCACAACGCAACATGCTAGTAGGTTTTCGACCGACGTTTATGCAGGAACGTATGTTGTTGTATACGAACTTCCGTAATTTATTGGAACATCGTGATCATTGATGGCAGTGGTAGCGGACTATAACCCCGAGATCCTGGGTTTGCCACCAATATTTATACGTAGGCCGATCAACTAAGACTGAGATTGATTTTTTCCTGTAGCTTCCGTAACAGTTTCCTACCTGTAACATAAATATTTGAAAAGAGCCTGTTTTTATGTATACTGTCCGTAGGTGGCAGCACTCTCGTATCGGTAAGTTGGAAGTAATGCTCTATTGTATAGACGCTACGTGAATTTCGCATACCAGACAATGGAGGTGACGCGAGGGGATACTGGAGTCAGTATTGGCTACACTGAGGAAGCTCATTGCTAAGAAACGACCAGAGCATTCTCGGACTGGATGGCGACTTCATCATGACAATGCACGGCCACACGACGCAAATCATGTCATGCAGTTTCTGGCTCGATTGAACATTACCTGTGTACCGCATCCACCTTATAGCCCTGATCCTGCACCTTGTATTTTTTTATTCCCATCACTAGGGGCATTCGATTTGAGAACTCTGAAGCAGTGCTCAAGAAAAGTGAGGCGATTCTCCAGGACCTGACAAAGAGTGGTCTGCAGCATGTGTTCAAGGACTGACAGAGACGCTATAAAAGTGCATTGACGTAGGAGGGGACTGCTTTGAAAACATGTAGGCATTGAAACGGAGTAATAAACATCTGTGAAAAAATTAGTCTCAGTCTTTGTTGATCAGCCCTCGTAGGATGTTTGTTCCTTCATTTGTTGCGTGCTGTTCTCTGTAAATATTTTAACCTTTCTCAAGGAAAACCTCTATATATATTGCGAATTTCTAGACGTCACATGGACACAGGTAGGTCTTATGGCGATTATGGGATAGGGAAGGGCTAGGAATAGGAAAGAAGGGCCCGTGGAGTTAATAGAGGTAGATCCTGATATTAAAATGAGAAACCACGTGAAGTCATCTTGAGGGCTGCCGACAGTGGGGTTCGAATCCAAGCTCATGGCTGAGCACCTTTAAATGCACGGTAAAATCGCTCGATAGTAACTATATTACATCTTACTCTATCATATTACCTTTTCTTGAACGACAATGCGGACCAATACTTTTGCGTTGCCATTTCCAAGCCCAACCACACTTATTATTTTTTATTGAAGAGTATTGACCTGCAAGAAGGTATATTCTGCCTGTATTATTGTAAGTATATATTGTATATCCACTGCGTATTTGTTTCTGAACTTACCTTAAGCTTTGTAATGTATTTTTGGTGTTCAATTTGCGAACAGGACAGTGGACGAATACTTATGCGAGAGGCTGTAGGCCACGGCCGCCAAACACCTCACTTACTCCGAGCATCTCCTTCACCGTAACAAATCTTCCGGCCTGAGAGACGGCGTCATCGTCAAATGAAAATGTCTGCAAACGGTAGCTGAGGCCATACGATTATTATTATTATTATTATTATTTCTTCACTCGTCCAGGAGCTTCTTCCGACTTGTACGGCCCTGTAAACCAGCTTTGTGTAACAAACGTCGTACGGTGTTTGTGCTGATGTACTCCTCACTGTAGACTTGTACATCTGTTGGAATCACAGGTCCAGACACATGAGGATTTTGCTGGATGGTGCGTATAATGCTTCGCTCCTCTCATGCTGTCAGCATCCTTGGCCGGCCAGTTCTTGTTCTGTTTAGTATAGCTGCACTGGTCTTATATAGCTGAATGATACTTGCGACTGTAGTTAGCGGTATTCCTGTTTTCTCAACGATTACTCTCCATGAATCAGCGATTTGGTGGAATTGGATAATTCGTTCGCATTCAACGTCAGTTCGTTACCTTATCTTACCCATTGTACTCGGAGCATGCACTAGGTGTTGACTCACTGACATTGTCCGTATCACTAATTCACTGAGCTTGGTCATATGACTCACTTCCTCAATGCTGTGATTGTTATACAAGACAGTGAACAACAAGTAGAAAAATCCTGTTACATTTTACTCCAAACTGATCTGTAAATGATATAGATGTGTCAAATATGTCAGCAAGTTACTGTTAACGGGTAAATAAAGGCAAGTTTTGCCAGAATACTACGTTCGATGAAGCTTGGAGAATGGACTGGTTCAGATGATAATGGAAATGGAAGAGGGCAGGTTCGCTGGGAGACTAATGGACTCATCTGTACATGGAATGACGAGTGAACAGACGTTGGATAGATTCATTCCTTTCAAGTTAAGAGGCGTGGAAGCTGAAGAGTTGCGAATGGACGATCAGAAAGTTCCTTAATTTATACGTAAAAAGCACTGACACACTACAATGTTCATTCCTATGTCGAATTTTGTTAATTTAATTTCATCAAAAATAACGTACAGGTCTCACAACCATTCAAAGCAACGCTCCAAACGTATGCCTTCATCATTCTCTTCCTAAGTTCAAAACTCTAATTATTAGACATAGACAAGTTTTTCTTTGAGTCGAAAGCGTTTTTGGCAAGCATTATGCAGCTAATTATCTCTCGTCTACTTCGAGCGTATCTTGTTATTCTACTCACCAAGAAAACAGCTTCTGGCACTTCTTCTTAATGCAGCTTTCGATATTAGCACAAATGGTATCGCGTTCTGTTTGTTCAAAGAAAACACGAGCATGTTAGGAGCACCGGTTTCTTTCTTCTGTTGTTTCGATTCGGTTAATAATCGTGTCTCTTTTATTTAAATGTGGTTTTAAAACGTAGGCCTATAATGTGTACTTCTAGTTGTGCGCCTAGATGTACTGTAAATCACATTCAACCAGATGAATTCGCATTCAGATCGAACGTGTTCATCATCATGAATTCGTATCTAAAACTTATTGTATGATATTTATATTCCGTGTTTCTACATTGACCGACCTTGATAGCTGCAGTCGCTAAAGTGCGGCCAATATCCAGTATTCGGGAGATAGTAGGTTCGAACCGCACTGTCGGCAGCCTTGAAGATGTTTTTCCGTGGTTTTCCATTTTCACACCAGGCAAATGCTGGGGCTGTACCTTAACTAAGGCCGCGGCCGCTTCCTTCACACTCCTAGACCTTTCCTGTCCCATCGTCGCCATAGGATGTATCTGTGTCTGTGCGACGTAAAGCAACTTGAAAGAAAAGTTTCTACCTTGTTAATACTGGGCAGGTTTAGAGTTCATATTTAGTGGGTTTATAAATTGCACTTCACTTTGCGCCATTATCTAGATATCGGCAAACGGGACATACGTCATAGCATTGCGGAGATTGCAGGCGAATTCGGGTTTCCGAGGTCAACAGTGTTGAGGGTGGATCTTCAGTATCGCAGAGAGAATGTTACCAACCGCGTAAACCGCCGCACGGAATGACCATTGGTGTTAAACGAGTGGACATCACGTCGCCTCCGCAGGACCATACTGAGCGCTCGACGAGCTACTGTGAGTCAGATCACCGCCCAGTTGAATTTTGAGAGTTAGGAACCCATTTCTACCAGGACTGTAAGGAAGAAACTGCACGGCATAGGCTTCACCAGCAAATGACCAACTGGTGTCCCTTTGCTGACACCTCGACACAGAGCTCGACGACGTGCATGGTCCGCGAACATCGGCAATGGACCATGGAAGAGAGGCGGCGTGTGGTATGGTCCAATGAATCCCAGTTCCAGATGTATCGAGCTGATGGGCGCATGAGAGTGTGGCGTATGCCCCATGGAGCTATGGATCTTTCCTGTCAACAAGGTTAAGTCCAGGTAGGAGGTGGCTCAGTTCTGGTATCATAGTCCCAATTAGGCCTCATTGTCCGGGAGCGCTGACAAGTGCACGTTATGTGGACCTACTTTCAGACCATCCGCCATGTGCCGTGTCAAGAAATCAAATTGAAATTCTTTACTGGCCGTATAGTACCCTGATGGAGGTGCTATGATTCAACAGGACAATGTTCTATGTCACCGCTCTGTAGTGGCACTCAGGTGGTTTGAGGAGCACTCCAATAAAGTTACGGCCATGAAATGGCCCTCTAGATCCCCCGATCTTAATCCAATTGAGTATTATGCGATGCTGTCGATGATAGTGTACACTCCTAGGACCCCGCATTTTATACCCAAGACAAATTGTGGCTAGCAGTGCAAGATGCGTGGTTCCAGATCCATCTAGAATGATTCCACACCTTGCAGAGTCGATTCCTCACCGTATTGCTGCCGTTTTGAGGGCTCGCAGAAGAGCAACTCGTTATTAACGCCACTTACAGTGTCTTCCCAAGACTTTTGGCCACTCAGTGCATTTATGTACCCGATTAATACTATCCACAAGAGGGTGTTGGAAGACACACACATCATTGTAAAACAAAAGAAGCAAAGTAATCCCCGTAAAGGCCATGAAGGTATAGGCACTTAGTGGGGTAGAGAGGTTAGTCCATGCCGGACCACCTTTATCCCCAGGACGTAACCTAGTACTCATTTCTGTTGTAGGCTGAGTGAATCTCAAGGGCATGTGAACCTCCAGAAGTGGAAACCTCTTTTCATAATATTTTCTACAGTACTTCTTGACGGGGAATCGAACCCATCTCCTTGCGGGTGGATCCAGGATGCCTCTTCCGCCTCGAGCAGTCAGCCCCTCACACACAGGCGGACCACCTTAATCCTTCACTGCTCGCACGCGGACTCGTAGTCCACCCGCTGCTATTTTCCTCTTTCCTCCACTTGTCCTTGGCATTAGTAGACATGTGGTTTCAATACCTTCCTGTCAGCAGTTCATATGCGTTATGCTTTCATTTCTCTTCATTCTGTGCAGTAGAACTGAAATAAATAGCTGATGCGGACTGACAGTCCCGTCCTACTATTGCCGTATAAGTTTTCTTATTATGTTAACATTGATATTTTCACGGCCCGAACATGTAGACATGCCATGGTCTTCTGGGCTTATGACGTGTCAAGAAATCAAGGTGAAACTCTTTACGTTTGACAGAAAACTTTGCTCCGAGTCTTCAGAAGAATATATC
The DNA here is from genome assembly GCF_040414725.1 of Anabrus simplex. Taxonomy (NCBI): domain Eukaryota; kingdom Metazoa; phylum Arthropoda; class Insecta; order Orthoptera; family Tettigoniidae; genus Anabrus; species Anabrus simplex. The sequence continues at coordinate 318,305,080 of NC_090271.1, forward strand.
GACTGTTAACGAGAAAGTCTTCTTCAATAATGAGGGTTTGAATTTAAGAGTATTTTACCGCTGGAGCTGTAGTGGTAAGCTCGTTCGTCACCAGGTGGCTCACTGTATGCTGGCACAGCGCTCCAAGCGGGAGCTGACAACAACATAAGCTCCAAATGAGATGTTCTATCCGTTGCTTTCACTATTAAACAAGGCTGGGAAATGCAAGGCCTCGCTGGTCGTGAAACTGGTTCCCACTCGGGCTCGTGAAACGCATCGTTTTGTCGCTAGGTACGCTCCTCTTAGTCATAATATTGCGCGGGCAAAGTACTCATTCAAACATTCACGAGTATGTCAAGACTTTTTTGTACTGTATGAGCTTTCTTGTCCTAGTGCAGGTGATTATAATGTAGTGACTGAAATTAACGACGTATTTAGGTAATGCGAACATCGGATAAACTTAAAAAAGCACGGTGTATTTTAGTGTTCCTTACTCTAAATCAAAGACCTCAAAATGATGTGGTATTTCATTTCACGTAATTCCGAAAGATGAGGAACCTAAAACGAAATTGTGATTGACAGTTTAATCGTCAAAGAAATAGACTGAGATCTCTGTGGATACCTAGCGTATATTCCATCGTTTGCAGTAGGCATTATAAGGACTCAAATTATAGTGTAAGCACAACAATAAAAATCCTAATTTCGTACGTCATTCCATGCGTATTCCCCGACACAAACAATCACATATAGAAAGACCAGATAGGAGGAAGACCACAGAAGACGGAAATTAAGAAAATTGAACTTCATGTCGAACCAACTATATATACAGCTAGTGAAGAAAATGACCCTCCACCTGCAATTAGCACTGAACCATTATATAAAACCACAGCCACACAGCGTTCTATTAAACTTAAACTATACTGCACTAAAGTAGGTTTGAAACTGAAAATAATAGTCAGAAAATGTAGGAAACAAGGCGCACTTTTAACGAAGCAGGAAACATTATTACCACTTTAAAAGAGAGGATGCATCAACTCAAAAATGAAAACTATCAACATGGACATTACAGTGGACTAAATAAAATTACAGGGCTAGCTTAACAAGGTGATTTGGAGCAGGTACAAAAGAGTAAATTCACAGAGAATACTATAAAGGTCTGTAGCTCATCCAAAGGCTACCGGTTCCTAAGATGTCTAGATACTTTGCACCTATTACACCAAAAACTTTAAAAACTTACATTCGCCATTCCAGAGGAGAGACAGGAATTACTCCCTTGGTACGAGCTTGATTACAGAAAAGAAATCCTTATAGCATGATAATGAAAACGTAGGTACTATAATCATAGATGAGATGGCAATAAAATCAAAACTGGTCTATGACAGGAATTTGGATAAGCTTCTTGGAATGACTTATGTAGAGGGAGATGCTGCCGGTATTGAAGATAAGCTTGCTAATAAGTTGCTCTGCATACGTGAAAAGATTTTTCCACACATTACAGAATTCCTCTGTCGTATTATTTTACATGCAGCCTGACAGGGGATCAACTAGCCAAATTAACACGCGAGACCTTACAGGCTGTTAAAGATTGTGTACTCCAACTCGACCTAATTGTGACAGACAATTGGCAAGTGAATGTGGCCATGTTTCACTCCTTGTGTGGATAGGAGGCAGACTTTGTACATCAATTTCAGCACACATTAGATCCCAGCAGTCGTATATTTTTCAGTTCTGACCCTGGACATATTTAAAGAAATGTAAGTTCACAATACGTGAGCAGGAATTCTAAAGCAAATGGCAACCTGGTAACTGAAGAACTTGCTAAACAAGCTGTATCACCTGAAAATACGATTGGTAGTGAAACCTGTGCGGAAATTAACTAGGAAAGTAGAATAACGTACAAATTTGGAAAAGATGAATGTTACAAGTTCTAAAGTAATAATCTCGACAGATACAATTGCTGGGCAAAGGAGTTTGGACAAAGTAAGCCATTGGTAACAGGAACAGCTTCAATGAAACCATAACATTTCTTGAAATATTTCAAACATGGCATGATATTCATGGTTATTTGCATTACTACAGCAATAATGGATGATAAGCAACATTCAAAACATATGGTTTATCCGTAGGTATCATAATTAGCTGTACATTAGCGAATTTTCACAAGCACTTCTCACAAGACTCATGCTGAACATAAGAAGATATTCAAAACTTATGTCTAAGAAATGCAATCCTAGAACCCCACTTCTCAATGCTCATTTCCCAGCCTTGTTCTGTCTCACCGTGCGTGCCTGAGAAGTATCAGAGGGGACATCACACGACTTAAGGGCGAATGCGATAGAAGGAAACGGAAACTAATAATTTACTGTAAAAGCAACAAACGACATAAAAATATAATAGAAAAAGAGAAACATTCTTCAGCTCTGTTTCTCGCTATCCTTGTGTTTTTCTCCAGATTTTTTTTCCAGACTTAGATGGTTCATGGTGTGGGTTACTGTAGTCACGTCCTAGATCGTGAGCCATGGGCAACGGCTGAGTGGCCTAGTATGTGGTCCTGAGAGTTGCTATGGAATGGGAGTGGACATATTCTGAGTCATGGCCCTCCTTGTGCTCAGGCGGCTAGGACTATACGATTCACCGGTGGTCCATAAATCGTTACAGGAGAGATCCTCACTTGGACTATGTGTAAGTAGGATAGCATCCTGCTTCATGAATTTACCGAGCTCAGAACATTTTAAGCAAGCCTCGGACATATTGGAGTAACGGAGTCCCACTTCCATTTGACAAGCGAGGGGCTCCTTGGAAACAACTTGGCGAACGAAATGAAATTCGATGGGGAACTATCAATATTAATGGGGCTTATGGAAGAAAGAAAGTAGAACTGGCTGAGTCTGCAAAGAGGATGCATCTAGATGTGCTAGGAGTGAGTGATATTCGGGTAAGGGGAGATAACGCGGAATAGATAGGAGATTATAAATAATAATTGACGCGTGTTGGAAAGGGAATGGCAGAGACTGGGGTAGGGCTCTTTATGAGCAATACCATTGCACGCAACATAGATTTTGTTAAGCACGTAAATGAGCGAATGATGTGGGTAGATTTGTCAGTTGGAGGAATTAGGACTAGAATTGTGTCCGTGTATTCATCATGTGAGGGTGCAGATGAGGATGAAGTTGACAAGTTTTATGAATCATTGGGTGACTTCGTGATCAGGGTCAACAGGAAGGATAGAATAGAGCTAATGGGCGATTTCAATGCGAGAGTTAGGAATAGAACTGAAGCATACGAAAGGGTGATTGATATATGTGGGGAAGATATGCAAGCTAATGGGAATGGGAAGCGTTTGCTGGACTCCTGTGCTAGTATGGGTTTAGCTGTTACGAATACATTCTTCAAGCATAAGGCTATTCATCGCTACACATAGGAGGCTAAAGGTACCAGATCCATTATAGACTATACCTTAACCGATTTCGAATTCAGGAAATCAGTTAGGAATGTACCAGTTTTCCAGGGATTTTTCGATGATACAGACCACTATTTGATCTGTAGTGAACTAAGTATCCCTAGGACTAGGTTAATGTGAAATCTGTCTGCAAACGAATAAGGGTAAAAAATCTCCAGGACGAGGAAATTAGACAGAAGTACATAGATATGATTAGTGAGAAGTTTGGAACAGTAGACAGTAAACAGGTTCAGTATAAAGAAAGTGAATGGGTGGCATACAGGGATGCTGCAGTCGAAACAGCAAGTGAATGCATAGGAACAACTGTGTGTAAAGATGGGAAAAGGCGAACGTCTTGGTGGAATGATGAAGTGAGAGCAGCTTGTAAACGTAAAAAGAAGGCTTATCAGAAATGGCTCCAAACAAGGGCTGAGGCTGACAGGGATTTGTACGTAGATGGAAGAAACAGAGCGAAACAAATAGTTTTTGAATCCAAAAAGAACTCATGGTAAGATTTTGGTAATGACTTGGAAAGGCTAGGTCAAGCAGCAGGGAAACCTTTATGGACAGTAATAAAGAATCTTAGGAAAGGAGGGAGAAAGGAAATGAACAGTGTTTGGACGAATGCAGGTGAACTTATAATAGATCCCAGGGAATCACTGGAGAGGTCGAGGGAATATTTTGAACATCTTCTCAACGTAAAAGGAAATCTGCCTGGTAGTGTTGCGAACAGCCAAGCTCATGGGGAGGAGGAAAATGATGTTGGTGAAATTACGCTTGAGGAAGTGGAAAGGATGGTAAATACACTCAATTGTCATAAAGCAGCAGGAATAGATGAAATTAGACCTGAAGTGGTGTAGTATAGTGTGAAGGCAGGGATGAAATGGCTTCATAGAGTAGTAAAATTAACATGGAGTGTTAGTTGAGTACCTTCAGACGGGACAAAAGCAGTAATTGCACCTATCTATGAGCAAGGGAACGGGAAGGATTGCAACAACTATCGAGGTATCTCATTGATTAGTATACCAGGCAAAGTAATCACTGGCATCTTGAAAGGGGGGGGGGGGTGATCAGTCGTGGAGAGGTTGGATGAAAACCAGTGTGGTTTCAGACCACAGAGAGGCTGTCAGGATCAGATTTTCAGTATGCGCCTGGTAATTGAAAAATACTACGAGAGGAGTAGGCAGTTGTGTTTATGTTTCGTAGATCTAGAGAAAGCTTATGACAGGATACCGAGGGAAATGATGCTCGCGATACTGGGGGAGTATGGAATTAAAGGTAATTTATTAAAATCAATGAAAGGCATTTATGTTGATAATTGGGCTTCAGTGAGAATTGATGGTAGAACGAGTTCTTGGTTCAGGGTACTTACAGGAGTTAGACAAGGCTGTAATCTTCCACCTTTGCTGTTCGTAGTTTACATGGATCATCTGCTGAAAGGTATAAAATGGCAGGGAGGGATTCAGTTAGGTGGAAATGTAGTAAGCAGCTTGGCCTATGCTGACGACTTGGTCTTAATGGCAGATTGTGCCGAAAGCCTGCAGTCTAATATCTTGGAACTTGAAAATAGGTGCAATGAGTAAGGTAAGAAAATTAGCCTCCGGAAGATTAAATTGATGTCAGTAGGTAAGAAATTCAACAGAATTGGATGTCAGATTGGTGATACAAAGCTAGAACACGTCGATAGTTTCAAGTATTTAGGTTGTGTGTTCTCCCAGGTTGGTAATATAGTGAGATTGAATCAAGGTGTAGTAAAGCTAATGCAGTGAGCTCGCAGTTGCGATCAACAGTATTCTGTAAGAAGGAAGTCAGCTCCCATACGAAACTATCTTTACATCGGTCTGTTGTCAGACCAACCTTGCTTTACGGGAGCGAAAGCTGGGTGGACTCGGGATATCTTATTCATAAGTTATAAGTAACAGACGTGAAAGTAGCAAGAATGATTGCTGGTACAAACAGGTGGGGAAAATGGCAGGAGGGTACTCGGAATGAGGAGATAAAGTATAATTTAGCAATCAACTGGATGGAAGAAACTGTAGACGTAAACCTGCTTCGGTTGTGGGGTCATGTGAGGCGAATAGAGGAGGATAGGTTACCTAGGAGAATAATGGACTCTGTTATGGAGGGTAAGAGAAGTAGAGGTAGACCAAGACGACGATGATTAGACTCGGTTACTAACGATTTAAAGATAAGAGGTATAGAAAGCGCTGATCGATGGGCTCAAGAGATCCTGATAGGATGTCAAAGCCGGCAGACGAACAAGACGCAGGCACTGAAAATGTGATTCATTGTTAACACGCAGTCCATGGAGGCTCAATTCGAAAAACAAAAATATTGGTTTTACATCCAACTGATTACTTGTGATTACTTGTTGCGGTTTTGGGAGTCACCCGGGTACTACATAATTTTTCTGCGAATTTCTCTTCATGAGCTGTCAAATCTACCGACAAGAATCTGACGAACTGTAACATTCTTCAGACATCCCCAGACTGTGCCGGGATCGCACGCGCCAAGAAGTCTATCGCCCTACTCACCGCTAGAAAATAATGAAGTTCATGAAGCGCATTCGTATTTTGTGTGCGGATATCGTCACAATGACTTGTTCATGTCGTGTTTCTGTTTTCACTCACATATTACGACAAATGTGTTCACATCATATTTCTTTGTCGCCTTCGAGTTTTGCATTGCTATTATTCTGGAGTACTTATCCGAGCTGTGTGTTTGCGTGTGTTTAATTTGCAAATATTACTTTTATTGACAGTGATGATTCAACACTACGTAAAGCAATCAGAGTCCAGAGTTAAACCACTGCATCGCAGTATTGACATTCTGCACGCTGCCTGTTGTCTCTTTCACGTGACGTGACCACAGGGCCTACAATTGCTTACTACGAGCAAATAACGTCTGCTCACTAGATAGATTAATTTCTGGTCTAATTAGAATATAATTACGTTTACACCATACATTAACTCCGCTTATTCGTTCCTCGTCGCTAGCATTCCAGTTCTACATAGAATGTGAGGGCGGAAGTTTGAGAGTTCGGTAATGAAATGTGTTTCCCGTCATCCTCCTGTGCCGCGTGGGGTCCTCCACTATAGTGCGTATCAAAATTCACTAATTTCAAGAAGAGGATTAGTAAGAGTAGGTTTCTTTACCTGGTCCAGTTTCAGAACTCACGAGCCGGGACAGTTCTTCCGTGAATGGGTAAATGCCCACCCTACCCACTTTACGACTGTATATATTTGAAAATGGAATCGGTATTGTTCGAAAAGGTCCAGCGCCAGCTGGAACTGCTTACCCTCTTGTATTTGGAACCTGATCTGTCGTGTAGCCTCGCACAGAGTATACGCGACAGGAGTTTGAGAAACCCACGGACATCAGGTACGCACTGGCGGGCTGCGTCACTTAAAACGCCATTGACACTTGAAACTGTAACGCGGATGACAGTCTTTTATGACAACACAATACCGTGTCGCCCGACTTGTTTCCTCTCTGCTTATAAAACCTATAACCGTTCTACATTAAATTTAGTTTATCCTTTTGCGGGGTAATGAATTCCATATTGTGAACGACTCGATGACTCCAAGGAGAATAACTGAGTAGAATATAATAGAATGGAGTACGCCCATCCCCTAGTTCCGGATTCCGGAATTATGGGAGAGAGTACTCTTTTTTTGCAATTTGTTCAATTTGATACATGCTTAACAATTAACATTTTCCTCTTACATTTGTTTACTGTACTGAATAAAATTTGTTTTGTCCTAAACGTTAGCATTGCTATCTTGTCTAGGAAAACATGTATCTTACCTTAATTTATATATACACTTAAATTAACAAAAAAAACCAGATCATTATCAAACAATGTAACTGCTCACCTTGCGGCAAACTAACAAAGGCACACATTTGTGCTTTACAGCAGAAGTAAATTAAATAAGTATGAATACCCACTTTCCAGCGGATACTACATATTATGTGAAACCTTTTCAGGCAAGTCACAAAGCGCCTTCACAGGCATTTAAATAACCTTTACAGGTATATCAATCTGTTCCTCTACATGCTTAAATGCCACCATGTACCTTACCATTACTATATTTGACGCAAGTGCTTGTTTAACAGTAACAATACTTGTGGTTATTGCTAGTGTCTTTTCGTTTCCTTATGCTATATACTTCTTAAAATCTTATTAACCCATACATTTCTGCTATTTACGAGATCTATTGTTGTACAATCATCATATTATCTCTCTGCTGCGCTTGTAACTTTCATTGTCATCACACTTTACTCTAATCTGCACATGCAGAAGTGCTGAGTCAGCACTGGGCTTGAGATAGGTAAGCCTATCTCTTCCTCTCCCTACTCTACTATACTACAGCAGCCAAAACAAACTAATTAACCATCCCACAGCAAATAAAACAGGCTAACACACAGCAAACGACCTCATTGTAAGGAACTCATTACTGTTAGCATGTTGCTGAATTAAATCTGTTACTTAGCAATATACAATATCTAATATAAGTGAACACTGAACAACTACAAGAGAAACATAGTCCTAAACTTATAACTATAGTATTTCCGAGATCTCTTGTTGTACAGTCATCATCGTGCTCATGTATATTACATTTACTATCATTTACCAGTACTGATATTACTTTCTGTTATTACTAATCTCATTTTAATTTCTTTCTTCCACATGTTTCTTAGAATACAGAAAAATTTAGCTAGTTTTCCTGGGGTGATCCATTCTCTATTTAACAGTTTGGTTATTGTATAAAATTCTATCTCTCTTTCTACTTTTAATTTATATTCATCTCCAAGGTATTTAGTTCTCAGTGCCTCCGTTCCCTTACATGTTCTCAGTAAATGAGCTTCTCCCATTATGTCGTCACAAAATAAACACTGATTTACGTTATGGTTCTCACTTATTCCCTTATTTTTGTATAAACCCAAAAGCCACCACAACACACCTCTTAGTTCCCTATTTGTGATTCTATTTTTTCTTATTGACATATATTGGATAATGCCACAGAATTCTACTAGTGTTCTTTTGGTTTCACATTCTGCTCTGATCGTCTGTTTCTCTATGTCCTTTACTCTAATCGTTAATATTTTAATGAAGCTGTTTTCTTTACCGTTCATCTCCTTATCCCAATATAGCCCCATTCCTATTTTGTCTAGCATACCTTTTACTTTCGATAACCAATAATTCTCATCCAAGTGTCTCATCTGGTGCTGGTAGGCTGGATTTAATATTTCCCTTCCCTCTCCTCTTTTTAATCTTAACCAATATTTTACTATTTTCTTACTTATGTCTGCTTGGATGCTGATATCTCCACATATAGTTCTCACTCCACTATTTGCTGCACATTCTGGTAGGCCCATTATTATTTTACAGAATTTGTTACTTATGATATCTAGTTCTTTTTTATCAACTTCTATACCCCATATTTCAACCCCATACAGTGCTTTTGATATCACAAGGGCATTAAAAACATTTTTATGTACTTTGTATTGCAAATTAGGCATCTTCTTTTCTAAGGCCTTTATACTTGATAGGGCAGCCACACCTTTTATTTTTGCATGGCGTATCTGTTCCTTCCACAACCCATTCTTTGTTAATATTATTCCTAAATATTCTAATTTATTTACAACTTCTAATTCAACACCATCTAACAGCCATCGCCTTTCATTTCTTTTTAATTTATTTCCTCTTTTGCAAACCATTACTTTTGTTTTTTTGGTATTTATTTTCAAATTCCATGTATTACAGTATTCCACCAATTTTTTGAGGTTACTTTGTATACCTGCTGTTGTTAGTGAGAGCAGCAGGATGTCGTCTGCGAAGACTAGACCGGGGATCTCTTTATTGTATAAGCAAGGGCTAGTATTATTCTCTTCCGCTAGGCATTCTATTACATCATTAATAAAAAGCAAAAACAGTATTGGTGATAGTTTACATCCCTGCTTAAGTCCAATGTTCGAGTGTATCTTTCCTATCATTACATCTTCTTTGACTTTAACTGAACATATTACTTCGGCATATAATTCTTCTATGGCTTTAATAATTTTCATTGACATTCTTATTCCGGCCAGCTTCACAACGACAGCCCGTCTGCTGACTGAATCAAAAGCTTTTTGTAGGTCTATAGCTGCGATGTATAGTCTACCACCTTTCTTTCTTATGTACTTATCCATTAACGTTTTGATTATAAATACATTGTCAGTAGTTCTCATTCTTTTCCTAAATCCTGATTGGTATACCGAGAGAATAGAGTAATCTTCTGCCCATTTCATAATTCTTTTCGCTAAGATCCCAGTGTAGATCTTACTTAGTGAGTCCAACAATGTAATCCCCCTGTAGTTGTTCGTATTCGTTCTTTCTCCCTTTCTTTTGTAGATCGGGCAAATTACCCCTTCCTGCCAAGATCTTGGAATTTTTCTTCCCTCAAATATTTTATTGAATATTTTAGTTATTATTTCAATCATCTGACCTTTGTTACCTATCTCTTTCCAGAATTCATGCGTAATTCCATTAGCAGCACCTGATTTTCCGCCCTTCCCTTTTTTCATTACATCTAGTACCCCGTCTGTGGTTATTATATCGTCTAGTATAGGCAGTGTACACTCTATTTGTCTCAGTATACCAATTTCGTTTCTGTTCTCTACCCATGTGTCCTTACCCCCTAATAACCCCTTAAAATACGTTAACCATTCCTCATTAGATATTTTTACTTGATCATAGCTTTTATAACCCTTACATATTGTGCTAATTTTGTTCCATACTTTCTTTGTTTCATTTTCCTTACAGTACTTTAGTAATATTTTTGATTCTTTGTCCTGCCATTTACTTTTCTTATCGCTTATTAAATCCTTGTATTCTTTCCTCTGGTTACAAAAATCTACTCGTAAGGCCTGAGATCCCTCATTTCTATACCTTTTTAAAGCCTTAATCACTTGATTTTTCTTCTCTTTACACTCCTTCGTATACCATACATTTCTTTTATATTGTCTACTCTTACTCACAACCATTTTTTTACCAGCTACTTCTATTGATCTTTCAAGCATTCTTATTGCCTCATCTAGGTTATTATCCTCTATCATATACTCCATGCCTATTCTCAGAATTTCAAAGGTTTTACCCCTATAGTAATCTCTAAATTGTTCTCTCTTTTCCTCATTCCACCTGTATCTTACTAATTTTCTCTGTTCATAGTTAAGGAATTGTTTGTCTACATTATTATCTTCCTCTCTCAGTAGCCGAATAGCAACTGGGAAATGATGAGACGCTGTCCAATTTTTTACCTGGATTTCTTTAATAAGAGTTAAAGCCTCTCTAGATGCCAGTACTAGGTCTATAACACTCCCTCCTGGCTCAACTATATATGTTAGGTTGCCTGATTCATCTCCCGGCCATCCCCCATTTAAGATGTACAATTCCTCTATCGCGCATATTTCTAATAATTTCTCTCCATTTTTATTACACTCTTTGTCTTTGCTGCTCCTTTTTTCTATTAATATTTCCCCGATTTCTTTACCGTATAATGGATTATTTAGGCCAACCCTTGCGTTAAAATCCCCCATTATAATTATTCCTGCTTCTTCATTTAGTAATTTTATCTGATTTACTGCGTCGACGAGTTCTTCAAAGAAATTTTCCTTCTCAAACGGGGACACCGATGGATGGTTGTAGCCAAAGCCAATAAACATATCTCTCCCCTTTAGATTTCCTTTTTTTGTTTTGACCCAGATCATTTCCTCACATCCTGATTCCCATATCTCCACTTGTTTGCAAATTTCATCTTTTGCGATAACTGTTATCCCTCCTGGGTGACGCCCTTTCGTACTCCTTTTATATTTTGTGTTACTCCAGACCTTAAATCCCGGTATTATCACATTTTTACTGGGCGGCAACCATGTCTCTACTATCCCAATAATCTCACTCTCTCTCATTAAATCTATAAATTCATCATTTCCCAGTTTACTTAGTATACCCTCTATGTTGATTAATCAGACTACCCAGTCTAGTTACTTGTTCATAGGTATATCTGCTGCTACCAGGGCCTTGCTTCTCGTTATTCGTGGTTTTTCTATTTGTATAATAGATCCACTTGGGGAACTAATTATTTCCTCCTCTGACCCTCTAGCTTCCTCTGACCTAGTCAATCCTTTCTTTGCCCATATGTCCTTTAAATTTAACGCTGGCTTACGTTTCTTTTCTTCTTTCTCCCTGCGGTGTCTTGCTTTCTCTGGATCACATCTCCTTCTTGGGTAGATCTCCTGGGTTGGTGATGTCCGGTTTCTGTCGTCACAACATCCAGTTCGTTGTCCCTGCTTGGTACGTTTGCACACGTACCTGATGACTCAGGAGTGCTGGCGTCACTCACTGTACTGCTGTTCTTCCGCTTAGCTGACGTATCAGGACAATGTCCTAGCTCACGTAGTTGACCAGCTGTCCATGCCCTGCTCCACGAATCGTCCGATTTAATGAGTCTGTTTCCGCGTATAAAGGCTTTTAGTCCCGAATGCCTAGCTTTTCCTTGATGAAAACGTAGTGTTCGTACATTCTCCATTTCTTCCTTGCCGAGATCTTTCTTTATCCATATCTTCGTGCCTTTCAAGTTCCTGGTGTTTTCCAAAATTTTACGGGCCTTCAAACCAGATACCATGCAGACTTTTACTGGTCTTTTTCCCATATTTCTTCCTAATCTGAAGGCGTTATCAATATCACTATCATTGCACTCTATTTTCAAATTCTCTCTGATTAGAGAGAGTACTCTATCTATCAAGTCATTGAAGTTCTCTCTCCCTGGTTCTGCCAATCCGTAGATTATTATGTTTTTCTTCCTCTCTTCTTTCGACCGTGTTTTTTCTTTTTCCTCGAGTTTCCTTAATTTTTCTTCTACCTCCAGTGCTTTCTTCTTCAAACCATATATTTCATTTTTGTTTTGTAATACACTCTCTTTAATACCCTTCAGTTCTGTTTGTATAAATGATTTCAAGTCTTTGAAATCATTTTTCTGTTCTAGTAGCATTTCTTTGGTCTTTTCTGTATGGCATTCCTGCATGACCTCTTTAATATTCTCAATATCGTCCCATGTCAGTCCTGGGCCAGGGTTCATCTCCACTCCGCCAGTCACTAATAGTACCATCACTACAACTAATGACACTACTGTATGAGTGATGTTGATATCGTTTTTCACCGTTTGTAACGACTTCTTCCTACATCGGGCCTGCCATCTGCCTATAGCACATCTGTATTGTTCAATTGACACTCCCATGCTCGCGCACTCCTGTACTTCCCGCACGTTCAGCACTACGTCCGTTCACCTCGCTAGCTGAATTGCGAATAACTGAGTAAATATCAATACTATGCTTGGAGAATTTTGTCTTTTAACGATATATGGGATATACCATTCTAAAAGCGGATGAACACACATGGATAGAAGGCCAGAGTGAGTCACCGCGCACTTAATCCTCTCTCCTGCGGTTATCGCATTCACCTGCTGTCCGGAGTCATGAATTTTGAGACTCATTAGAATACTACTTTAGCTACTAGTTTGTAGTCGTGAGATTTGATACTATTTCTACTAACTTTAGCCTGTGGGGTTTGAGGCGTAACCCATACACTACGATATTTTTCGAAATAGTACAGTTCATATTACAAAAAATTCCTTCCAACCTTGTGTTGTTAGTTGTGATGGTGGTGATTATTGTTTTAAGATGAAGTACAACAGGACAACATTCTTCTATAAAGAATAATCGGAGTAAAAATTGAAGACGTCAAAGATTGAAAGTAACCAACCGACACTCTCAAGGTGAGTTCTTCTGGTCACCATTTAGTTTCCTTTTAAAATAGGCAGGGGATACCGTGGATGCATACTACCGCCGGCCCCACAGAGATTCCTGATGTTAGATGTCCAAGTAGTTGTTGTTCAACAGGGAACCTTTTTGGCTTCTAATAACCAGTGCTATGTCTGGTAACAGCCGCTTCTAAGTATATAGACAATTTGCAGTTTTATCCATCTTCGGCGAGTAAGATTTTTTACAATTGCAGCGTAAGTCCATCTAGGGGAATTACTAAGAAGTAGAAGACACAATTCGCACCTCAGATACATATAGGTAGTAAATGCAATGTTAATGTCGTCTTTAACCCTAGAATTACCAAGCATGAGCTTTAAATCGCCCGTAAATTTTCCATATGCAAAGTAATAGTCTACATATAGGACTTTCAGAACTCTTTGTCTCGGTACTTTATAGGAAATACCCTCAGAAAGAAAAATTATTCGGTCGCCGAAGAGGTATCCGGACTTGCCGATAACGGTTGCAGTAGAAGAATTGACATCGAAGCCTACAAGGAATCAGAGGGTATGGGGTATATAACAGACCCCCACAATTCGTTTTGATATCTCCACAGGGCAGCCAGAAGACGTTGATAGAGTCAAGAAGCTGATCTATGAACCGACCATAATTTATTATGAAGATAAATTGGGATTGAGGACTTGAAATTGATCAGATAAATGATAGGAGCTCGAGGGACTATTCCTCGATTCATTATGAATTTTTGGAAGCAGTTTGATTCAGAGATTCCGGAACTACAAACTATGCATTTATTACCTTTACGATATTCAATTTCTTTACTTAAAAATCATCGCAACGTGTTATAAAGTTTAAAGTCATTACGAAAATAATATAATCAACAAAATTATTGTAAATCAAAACTATAATTTAAATAGTTTCGTGGCGACCTTGGATTGAGGGAAGTTTTGTAATAAAAGTATAGATCACTGAAGAATTAAAAATTAATTACAATATTCTGCGAATGGGCGCTTTATACCAATTGTTGGTAAAACTAAGGCTCTTAATTTCATGTATCAGACCTCTAATTTAAAATGTTCATTGTTGTATCAGTGAAGATTATTGTAGTTGCATTATTATTTTATTGGCTCCAGCGACCAATCGTCTCTGCCATTGAAGAAATAATTTGGAAGTGTAACGGTTCAAATCCCGTTACAAGGTAATATCTGTATTTTATTATTATTATTATTGCATCTGTGATATTATTATTACTATTATTATTATTATTATTATTATTATTATTATTATTATTATTATTATTATTATTATTATTGTTATTATGTCCGTATTATTATTATTTTATCTGTGAGATTACTATTATTACTACTACTATTATCATAGGGGATTTCACCATTACATGTAACAGTTTGAGGCGTATGTGGGAGTAGGTCATTGTTATTTCTGGAGGATACGTAGCTGTGCCATGCAACGTCTAAAAAAGGTGGATGCATATTGTAGCGTCAGTCATTATTTAAACGGAAGCTGAACAGTGAAGAAGTCTATTAGATGAAGAGGCCTCAGTCGGTCAGTCAACGAGTGTGAACGAGAGATGGAGAAGACTCAGTGAGCCTTTAATTATTGGTCATTGAGAGAGTGAGGCCAAAGGTTGGTCGGTCACTTAGTTGAAGACACGGACGCAAAGGCTTAACATGGAGTCACAGAGGGACACACTTGCATAGAAGTGATACCATACAGATTTATCAAGAAATCATATGATATCGAGAAGAAGCAGTCATATGGATACATCACCAAATTAGGCGTGACACATCTACAGTAAACATCAGATTTAAGGAATACGTCGAAATTACACTCAAAGTGTTGAAGGTACAGTCAAGTGAAACAGTGAGGGATATATTTTGTATGTGTTTGAGTCATCAGTCCATAGACTGGTTTGATGCAGCCCTCCATGCCACCCTATCCTGTGCTAACCTTTTCATTTCTACGTAACTATTGCATCCTACATCTGCTCTAATCTGTTTGTCATATTCATACCTTGGTCTACCCCTACCGTTCTTACCACCTACACTTCCTTCAAAAACCAACTGAACAAGTCCTGAGTGTCTTAAGATGTGTCCTATCATTCTATCTCTTCTTCTCGTCAAATTTAGCCAAATCGATCTCCTCTCACCAATTCGATTCAGTATCTCTTCATTCGTGATTCGATCTATCCATCTCACCTTCAGCATTCTTCTGTAACACCACATTTAAAAAGCTTCTATTCTCTTTCTCTCTGAGCTAGTTATCGTCCATGTTTCACTTCCATACAATGCCACGCTCCACACAAAAGTCTTCAAAAACATCTTTCTAATTCCGATATCAATGTTTGAAGTGAGCAAATTTCTTTTCTTAAGAAAGCTCTTCCTTGCTTGTGCTAGTCTGCATTTTATGTCCTCCTTACTTCTGCCATCGTTAGTTACTTTACTACCCAAGTAACAATATTCATCTACTTCCTTTAATACTTCGTTTCCTAATCTAATATTTCCTACATCACCTGCCTTCGTTCGACTGCACTCCATTACTTTTGTTTTGGACTTATTTATTTTCATCTTGTACTCCTTACCCAAGACTTCATCCATACCATTCAGCAACTTCTCGAGATCTTCTGCAGTCTCAGATAAAATAACAATATCATCAGCAAAACTCAAGGTTTTGATTTCCTCTCCTTGGACTGTGATTCCCTTTCCAAATTTCTCTTTGATTTCCTTTACTGCCTGTTCTATGTAAACATTGAAAAGGAGAGGGGACAAACTGCAGCCTTGCCTCACTCCTTTCTGGATTGCTGCTTCTTTTTCAAAGCCCTCGATTCTTACCACTTTTTATACAGGTTGTAGATAATTCTTCGTTCTAGGTATCTGATCCCTATCATCCTCAGAATCATAAATAGCTTGTTCCAATCAACATTATCGAATGCCTTTTCTAGATCTACGAATGCCATGAACGTGGGCTTGTCCTTCTTGATTCGAACCTCTAAGATCACACGTAAAGTCAGGATTGCTTCACGTGTTCCTACATTTCTCCTGAAGCCAAATTGATCTTCTCCCAACTCAGTTTCAACTTGTTTTTCCATTCTTCTGTAAATAATACGTGTTAGAATTTTGCAGGCATGAGATACTAAACTAATGCTGCGGTAGTTTTCACACCTGTCAGCACCGGCTTTCTTGGGAATAGGTATAACAACATTCTGCCGAAAATCGGATGGGACTTCTCCTGTCTCATACATCCTGCACACTAAATGAAATAACCATGCCATGCTGGTTTCTCCTAAGGCAGTCAGTAGTTCAGAGGGAATATCATCAATTCCAGGTGCCTTGTTCCTATTTAGGTCACTCACAGCTCTGTCAAACTCTGACCTCAAAGTTGGGTCTCCCATTTCATCAGCATCAACAGCCTCTTCATGTTCCAGAACCAAATTATCTACATCGTTACCTTGATACAACTGTTGGATATGCTCCTGCCATCTTTCTGCTTTGTCTTCTTTCCCTGGAAGTGGCTTTCCACCTGAGCTCTTAATATTCATGCACCTAGATTTCCTTTCTCCAAAGGTTTCCTTGATTTTCCTGTATGCAGCATCTACCTTTCCCAAGACCATACAGTCTTCGACATCCTTGCACTTCTCCTTCAGCCATTCTTCCTTAGCTACCTTGCACTTTCTATCGACTTCACTCTTTATCGCCTGTATTCTTTTCTGTCCTCTTCATTTCTAGCATTCTTGTATTTTCGTCGTTCATCAATCAGGTCTAGTATCTCCTGAGTTATCCACTGATTCTTAGTTGATCTTTTCTTCCTTCCTAACATTTCTTCAGCTGCCCTACTGACTTCATTTTTCATGACTATCCACTCTTCCTCTATTGTGTTTCCTTCAGCCTTTTCAT
Organism: Anabrus simplex; assembly: GCF_040414725.1. NCBI lineage: Eukaryota > Metazoa > Arthropoda > Insecta > Orthoptera > Tettigoniidae > Anabrus > Anabrus simplex. The sequence continues at coordinate 318,322,222 of NC_090271.1, forward strand.
TTAGTCCTTGTGCAACATATTCCTTGAAACAATCTCTCACACCCTTTTCTTTCAACTTGTCTAGATCCCATCTTTTTTGCATTCTTTCCTTTTTTCAATTTCTTCAACTTCAGATGGCATTTCATGACCAACAAGTTGTGGTCACAGTCCACGTCTGGTCCTGGGAAAGTTTTGCAATCCAACACCTGGTTTCTGAATCTCTGCCTAATCATAATGAAGTCTATTTGATACCTTCCAGTGTCTCCAGGTCTCGTCCACGTATACAGCCGTCGTTTGTGGTGTTTGAAGCAAGTATTGGCAAGGACTAAATTATGATCAGTGCAGAATTCAACCAGCCGACTTCCTCTTTCATTCCTTTGTCCCAATCCAAATTCTCCTGCTGTACTACCTTCTCTTCCTTGGCCTACCACTGCATTCCAGTCTCCCATCACAATTAGATTCTCGTCACCTTTTACATATTGTATTAAATCTTCTATCTCCTCATATATTCTCTCAATTTCTTCATCATCCGCTGAACTAGTAGGCATCTAGACTTGAACTATTGTGGTGGGCATTGGTTTGGTGTCTATCTTGACCACAATAATTCTTTCACTATGCTGGTCGTAGTAGATTATCCGCTGCCCTATTTTCTTATTCATTATTAAACCAACTCCTGCATTTCCCCTGTTTGATTTCGTGTTGATAATTCGGTAGTCGCCTGACCAAAAATCCTGTTCTTCCTGCCAACGTACTTCACTTATACCAACTACATCTAACTTTAGCCTATCCATCTCCCTTTTCAGATTCTCTAACCTACCACAACGATTCAAACTTCTAACATTCCACGCTCCGACTCGCAGAATGTCAGTATCCATCTTCCTGATGATCGCCCCCTCTCGTGCAGTCCCCACCCGGAGATCCAAATGGGGGACTAGTTTACCTCCGGAATATTTTACCCGGGAGGAAGCCATCATCAGTACATCATTCATACAGAGAGAGCTGCATGTCCTCGGGAGGTGGTTACGGCTGTAGTTTCCCGTTGCTTTCAGCCGTGTAGCAGTATCAACACAGCTAAGCCATGTTGAGTATTATTACAAGGCCGTATCAGTCAATCATCTAGACTGCCGCCCTTGCAACTACCGAAAGGCTGCTACCCCCCTTTCGATGAACCATTCGTTAGTCTGGTCTCTCAACAGATACCCATCCGATATGGTTGCACCTGCGGCTCGGCTATCTGCATCATTGGGACACGCAAGCCTCCCCACCGCGGCAAGGTCACATGGTTCGCAGAGGATAAATTGTTAAATGTCCTGTCAAGAAGAATTCAAATTCATGCCTAGTTTCTTTCAGTTGCAATGTCATAATTTCATATTCTCATCTGTTTTATCGCAACAAGACTCACTATTTTTAAATATATTATTTAAAGAATATATTGTGTTCTATCAAATAATTTATAGTTTTATTTCTATGACAGTAAAATATCCTAACCTCAAAATTAATGGGGAAAATGAACGCCAATCTCCTTTTCCCAGAACTTATATGGTATGTTGTCAAAAGTAAGCTTATTACCCCACACCCTGTTAGTTTTTAGTATCAAATGTTTACAGAAGAAACCGGCGGGAGCGAAGGGGAAGAGAGGTGGGGAGCCAATGAGAAAAGCAAGATGCAATGTTTGCACGAAGGAGAGGAGTACCAAGTGGTAAAGAAAGAATATCACTAAAACAAAAGTTACGTGTGTGAATTGTGGCCGTTATATATGTAAATAGCATTCACTATCTAAAGTTGTATGTATATCAGAATATTGTGAAAAGTTTCCTACTAACCTTGAATTTTTAGACTGAATTAAGTGCAACTAAGACTATGACCCTCATTGGCAAGAATATAATATTGTTCGCTCTTACTCTGAGTTCATTTGACAAGCGTCTCGGTAAAGCACTACGACAATACGACCCGGCCAATCACAATGCATTCTCTAGGTGGATATGGCCGTGGCAGCTTTTATTACCATAATCCCCTCGCTTTGGTGGTGGCGACTAGTTAGTTTACGTCGATCAGCTGATGAGGACGTATGTGATCAAATTCGACCTACGTATGCCATCTGCACTCTCTAAGTTTTTCTGATAACCCAAAAAAGAAGAATTTAATTGAACAAAGTAACATTTAATAGCTTGTTGTTAAACTTTTTAATCTGTATTAGCAGAAATAATGAGGATTAGGGACGTTCTTTTACTTATTTTAATATAATTGGTGAATTATGAAGGATTCTGTCAAGTCAGTGATCACTGATGCGCATTTAGAATTTTCTATATTTCAAGGAATTAATTTCAGTGCTTTCAAAAGTCCACATTTACAATTACATACCTGTAGTTTTGTATAGTTGTTGGACTTTTCAAGCTTGGTTAGCGGAAAGACTGAGGATTAGGGGTATTCTTTACCGTGTTATAATATAAACGATGAATTATGAAGGATCTATCAAGTCAGTGATCACTTGTCTGCATTCAATGCTGTAGCCCAGTTTTCAGGTTCCCTATAATTTTACCTAGTCTTTTCACAAATGATTTCAAAGAACGTAGAAATCTAATAAACATTTCCATATGAACTTACTGATCACGTGTTGACGCAATTCAAACAACAAAGATTCCCTCGATTTACGCTAAGACAATTGCTAATCAATTGTCTTGTTTACCAAAAATCATAACAGATGGCAGCATTTTCACAAAAGGCAGAGGCCTACAGCGGCCATACGTTTCGAGAAAGCATTCTGATTGGCCAGGTCGTATTACCGTAGCGTTATACCGATACCTTTGTCTTCATTTGTATCACATTCATTATGAGAGACATACTTGGGTTTCAAAGATATAATAACCTAGCCATAATTACAAAATAAAGGTATGGCCATTTTTTACCCATGCTTGGTAAAACAACATCCTGAAATACCTTGGCATCCTCTTCGACCAACAGTTAACTTTCCGTCCCCATTTCCTAAACAAGAAATTCAAGACTGCCGAACATGCCCGACTGGTTCGTTGGGGTCTTAACTCTTCCCTTCTCCTCCTCACCTTTGTCCAACCTCCTGTTACCTATGGTCTTACTACCTGGGCAGCCATAGACTACTCCAACCCCAACCTCTACCACTCTCTCCTCTCCATTAAACGCCAAACCGTAAGCCATTACCTCCGGCTCTTATTCAGTTTTCATACCTCCGACTTGTATATCATCATTCCTTTCCCTAAACTCGACTCCTATATTGCCCTAATCCACTTCCAATGCGCCTTCCTTCGAGGCCTCAATCGAGACCACCCGTCCCTTAAATAACACCTACGTGATCCGCATCCTCCTTCCCCACACTTCATCAAAACTCCTAGTCCGACTCGTTGGCAGAACGGTCAGCGTACTGGCCTTCGGTTCAGAGGGTCCCGGGTTCGATTCCCGGCCGGGTCGGGAATTTTAACCTTAATTGGTTAATTCCAATGGCACAGGGGCTGGGTGTATGTGTTGTCTTCGTCATCACTTCATCCTCATCACGACGCGCAGGTCGCCTGCGGGAGTCAACTAGGAAGACCTGTACCTGGCGAGCCGAACCCTTCCTGGGATACCCCGGCACTAAAAGCCATACAATATTTCATTACATTTTCATCCAAACTCCTCTAAATCTTTACCAGTCCCCCCCCCCTGAGGTGATGCTTAACTGTGATCTGTGACGGAAGCCCTAAACCCTATTTTCCTCCAATCTCTCACGTCCCCCCGGCACCACCAAAATGTAAATATAACAGACAATATCATCCACAAAAACAATTGTCCTGGGAAACCTTGTATATAAATAATGTAAATAGACTCTTAAAACCAATTATGTATTTTGAAAAACACCTGGTCCGCCTCTGTGGTGTAGTGGTTAGTGTGATTAGCTGCCACCCTCGGAGGCTCGGGTTCGATTCCCGGCTCTGCCACGAAATTTGTAAAGTAATACGAGGACTGTAACGGGGTCCACTCAGCCTCGGGAGGTCAACTGAGTAGAGGTGGGTTCGATTCCCATCTCAGCCATTCTGGAAGAATTTTTCCGTGGTTCCCCCTTCTCCTCCAGGCAAATGCCGGGATAGTACCTAACTTAAGGCCACGGTCGCTTCCTTTCCTCTTCCTTGTCTATCCCTTCCAGTCTTCCCATCCCTCCGCAAGGCTCCTGCTCAGCATAGCCGGCGAGGCCGCCTGGGTGAGGTACCGGTCATCCTCCCCAGTTGTATCCCCCGACCCAGAGTCTGAAGTTCCAGGACACTTCCCTTGAGGCGGTAGAGGTGGGATCCCTCGCTGAGTTCGAGGAAAAACTGATCCTGGAGGGTAAACCGATAAAGAAGAAGAAAAACATCTGGATGAAACTTAAATAGTAAATATCCCAAACTATCTACTTCGAAAAATAAATAAATAAAAACTATAAAATAAAAATATTACAGAATTAAAAAAGAGAAAAGAACAAATATGATAATCCAAGAGGCCAAACGGCTCCCATCTCCCTATTTCCACACATTCCGTACCCACACCATTAATCCCTCACTTCAGCTTTAACTCGACTGAATCTCCTGGCCAGGGAGAAGGCCTTACATTCCCACTTCAAGGGAGGAATGAAAACATGCCTTAAGAAAATAAAATAAAATTGTTAGTGAAACATACTATTTTTGTGGAAAGTGCGGTGTTACTATTGACCTAGGAAAGTGCGATATTAGCTCCACACATTCGAGAGTTACTAGAGAACTTCGTGAAGGTATGTACAAAATTTTGTTTTCAAATCTTGTTTAGTTTAGAACTTATTGTGAAAATAATTCCTTATTCTTTCCTGTGCCGCTAACAGCTGGAATAGTGGGTCAGCACTTTGAATATCCCTCTCAAATGGTGGGCGTGAATGTGTTAAATACTCAGTTCGAAAAATACAGCTCAGCCATTTTTCCGTGACGTCCTAGTACAGTGCTTTTGCTGGCGTGACCTAGTGCTTACAGTGAGCTATATTATGTGGTGTGGGCTAGAACTAAATTGTTACTTTCACTGACTTGTCTCAGTCTCATTTTTGGCTTCGACGATGTATGGCAGTGACTAAGGTAACAAAGATAAGAAAAGCTATTCCTCATGCAGCCAGTTGCTGTTATGAATGGTTTGAAAATGCCACTCATAGGCTCCGATTGTGTTTACACTTCAGTGGATTTGGTAGACTGATATCTATAAGCATCTTCTAGTATGTTCAGTCTTCAGCCCTAAGGCTGGTTGGATCCTCATCAGCTCCACCATCAGCTGTCATAGATGGCCTAGGCATCACTGAAGAGGCGTACTAGGGAAATGAGGAGTGAGGTAGTTTTCCGTTGCTTTCCTCGCCGAGCCAGAGGTTGCTATTACATATCAGTCTGCCAAGCCCACTGAAATGCATGCACCAACCGACCCTATGAGCAACACATTTTCACCCCATTCATAGCAGGGACTGGCTGCAGAAGGAATGGGATTACTAGCATCACTCATACCTCAGTCACTTTCATATTGTCAAAGCCAAGGATAAGACAGAGACAGATCAATGAAAGTAACAAAATTACATATCGGAAGACATAGTGCACTGTAAACACTAGGTCCTGCCAGCAAAGGCAAGGTGGATCTTACAACTGTCAAATAGAGACAAACACATTTTCGTACATTTGGAAACGGTAGCGTCAGTTATTATTTTAACTTGTATTCCTTTCTTAGCTTTCGTTGTCAATTTGAATGTTTAATGCCATTCGTTGCCTTTTATGATGTGTTATGTACATTTTCTGCAGTTATTTACGTATCGAAATTAATATAATTGGAAATAAAATACAATTATAATATGTTGTATTAATAATATTCTTCTTCTACCGGTTTATTTATTTCGTATGACGTATAGAGAGTACAGAGAAACTATATATACACACACACACTTAAAACTATATACACTTAAAGTAGATAGAACATTAATCGGACAAAGGATCAATTGATGGTCATATAACTTATAATTTTCTTGCGAATATCCCAGCTTATAGACGATACATCACAAGCGTGATTATGACTACAAACTGTTCTCCTCAGAACCAAACAACAATAAAGCACCAAGGACATTCAACCCTTTTTCCCACACCGGTGAAGTCACGGGTGCGAACTACAGTATGTTGCACATGTGGATTTGGCCTTGCTTTACAGCCGGATGCCCTTCCTGACGGCAACCCAGCATGGAGGGATATAATCACTATTGCGTGTTTCTCTGGTGGTTGGTAGTATGGTATGTTGTCTGAGTGTGAAGAGGAAAGTTCATAGACTGGTTTGATGCAACCCTCCATGCCACCCTATCCTGTGTTGATCTTTCATTCCTACGTAACTGCTACATCCTACGTCTGCTTTATTCTGTTCGTAATATTCACGCATTGGTCAATTCCTACACTTCTAACACCCTACAATTCCCTCAAAAATCACCGGAACAAGTCCTCGGTGTCTTAACGTGTGTCCTATCATTCTGTCTGTTATTCTCGTCAAATTTAGCCAAATCAATCTTCATTCACCAATTCAGTTCGGTATTTCTTCATTCGCGATTGGATCTATCCATCTCACATACAGCATTCTTCTGTAACACCACATTTTAAGAACTTCTATTCACTTTCTTTCTGGGAGGTATCGTCCATGTTTCACTTCCATACAATGCCACGCTCCGGACGAAAGTCTTCAAAACACCTTTCTAATTCCTATAACAATGTTGGAATGAGCAAATTTATTTTCTTAAGAAAGGCCTTTATTGCATGAGCTAGTCTCCATTTTATATCCTCCTTACCTCTGCCTCGTTAGTGATTCTACCACCCAAGTAACAATACTAAGATTCTGCCTTTAAGACTTCATTTTCTACTCTAATAATCCTTGCATCGCGTGAATTCTTTGAACTGCACTCCATTAATTTTATTTTTGACTTAACTGTATATACACTGACTTATCAAATGTCATGGGATAGTCACCTAATAGCGTGTGGGGCCTCCTCTGGCCCTGCGAACTGCAGTGAGAAGCCGTGGAAGTGAGTTGACAAGTCCCTGGTAGTCCTCTGGACGCAGCTGACACCAAATCGTTTGCAGAGCGGCCGCCAATGCTGGTCTGTTCGTGGGTGCAGGATCCATGGCACGGAGCCTGCGTTCCAGGACATCCCAGATATGCTCGATTCATATCGGGGCTACTGATTGGCCATGGCAGTCGTTGGACCTCCGCTGCATGTCCCTGGAACCATTCCCGAGCGACAAGGGAGCGGTGTGGCGGCGCGTTATCATCTTGAAACATCGCAGAACCGTCTGGGCGCTGGAAGGCCAAAAATGGGTGGAGATGGTCTCCGAGCAGCTCAACATACCGCGTACCATTCAAAGTCTCTTCCAGAACAACTAGGGGCTCATTCCATGTCAGGAAAATGCACCCCAGACTATAACAGAGACATCAGCGCCCTGGACCACACCTTCGAGGCAGGCGGGATCCGTCGCTTCATGTGGTCTGCGCCATACACGGTACTTCTCATCAGCATGGTGCAGTTGAAATCGTGATTCGTCCGACCATATCACGTTACGCCATTGTTCCAGTGTCCATCCCTGGTGACTGGCGACAAATGCGCCTCGTTGTGCCCGATGACATTGTGTTAACAGTGGCACCCGTGTGTGGCGCCGGCACCCACACCCCAAAGAACCCATTTTCCTACGGATTGTCCACTGGGAGACGTGTCTAACACGGCCTGTGTTGAAATGAGCCGTGATTTGTTGCACGGTTGCCCGTCTGTCACTATTGACAATCCGTCTCAGATGTCGCCGGTCACGGTCATTGAGGGTGGCTGGACGGCCGGTCGTTGGTCTGTTGTGGACTGTGACACCCGCATTCAACCATTCACGATACACCCTGGACACGGTTGATCGTGTGAAGCCGAATTCCCGCACCACTTCCGAAATCGCACTTCCCATCCGATGGGCACCGACCACCATACTCCGTTCGAACGGTGCCAGCTCGCGACGACATTCCATGTTACACCTGTCACATGCACAGCTACTGCTCACACGGTCTCCTATACAACTGCCCCAGGCACAGGGGGCGTGTGGTGCGCAGACAACACACCTGCACATCAATGATCCGCTATCCCATGGCATTTGCTCAGTCAGTGTATTTTCACCTTAGACGCTATTAAAATCTACGACTTGGCCGGGAATCGAGTCCGGGACACTGTGAACCGAAGGACTCAACTCTGATCATTCACCCAAGGAGTCAGACAATGTACTCTATTAATAATAAATAGAACAATTTCATTTTAATTGAATCGCTTAAACAGTTTGCACAAAGGATAGTTTCGTACTACACAAATCTCTACTGAAAATCCCATTCCACAAACCAACTGGTCGAGAGGGTTGCCGAGTCCATGCAAGTACTAAAATGTGAAGCAGCTTATATTCATTTTTATAACTTTATTCCTCATTTTCTTCATTTTCAAATGCCTACTTTCATTACTTTACTGCCTATTTCCTAAACTTTAACTGATTATAGTTATCTGCCTATGTTTGGTGAAATAAGTGACTGAACTTCCGGGATCAACTTATAACTGCCTGAATGGTCGGTTACCTTAGAGTTTAAAACCAGACGGACGCTCGTTGCATATTCCTCAACGCTACCAGTCTAATGTGCGTTAGTAAGCCTCGTAATGTGTCGTGGTAGACAGGTATTTGGTAGAGCAGCACTACAGTTGCTGTCAACATATCGACAATGGATGGCGTGTTTAGCAACGACGAATACACAAGCATCAGTTTAATCTATGGAGAATCTGGTTGGAATGAAGCCGAAGCTCGCAGAGGTTCTGCGCGGGAGTATCCAAATAGCCGCCTGCCATTTATACACATATTTCTCCGAACAGAGTTGCATTTATGAACTTGTGGATCGTTCAAAGCACACACCACATACAAGAGTTATGGTAGAGTGGTATATCTGTACGTGTGTGTATTAATGAGTTATTATTCTTTATTTTCTGCATCATTGGCGTGTTTACAAATTGCACTCTGCTACAGAACGTGTGTTATTTGTATCAAATCCGAAATATAGCACTTTATAGCGCTCCTTTGTAAACCAGCTGTCAGGCATCCCATTCATCATGAGTGAATGTGGAACACTTCTTTACGGGGCTGGAGTCGCACGTGAATTGTTACTCATCAATAATTTATACTTCTATTTTCACCAAATTCCGATAGATTATGTAAAGATTCGAGATCCAAGCAGAACAACGAGTCGAAGCTCACAGCGAAGTGCAGCATCTACAACGACAGAATTACGTACTACAAAAGCAATTGCCATCAGATTTACTGTATTGTAACTGGCCTAATGGTAGGGTCTAGAGTAACTCACCTCGATTCCGTCCATGTCTGCAGGCAGTTTGGTACAGATAAGGTCCCGATAATGGCCGTTGTAATCAGAAACCTAAAGGAATCCACAGCCATGCCAGGTACAATCTGTGTGAAGTTTCTCATCAGTAACATAATTAATACAACCATTTTAATGCGGGAGATTTTGCAAAAAGGCATTCAGTTCAATTAATTTTAAAAATATTTCAATTTCATATGTCAATCTGTTTTAGTATACTATGTTCATCACGAAAGGCTCAGTACTTCAAGAGCCTTGTAAATAAATAAATAAATAAATAAATAAATAAATAAATAAATAAATAAATAAATAAATAAATAAATAAATAAATAAATAAATAAATAAATAAATAAATGATAACCTTAAGAAAAAATAATGTGGCTTTAACTAGCCTGCTGCAGCCCTTTTGAGGTGGAGCTTTCTATAACGGTGGATTAGCTTAGTTTGACATTGCGCCAGACTCCTAAATTTCATACTTCCCCTCCAACAACGCCTGACAATTTTTTTTCGTGCGGCTCAGACTTTAGGAGGTTTTCGGGGTCTATGGAATCTTCGATTTTCACGGCCTTCATGGACTTTCTTTAACTTTTGGCGATACCTTCATTCCTCGAAGTGCCGAACCTCTTCTTTTCTGATTAAAGGTACGATAGGCTGGTTTATCTCAAGTGATATTCACCCAGTGAGTTGGCCATGCAGTTTGGTACGCGAAGCTGCGAGCTTGTATTTAGGAGGTTGTAGCTTCGCACCCCACCATCGACACCCCAAAATATTATTTGCCGTTGTTTGGCATTCCCCCGCCAGACAAATGCTCACGGAGCTCTCTAATTAAGACCACGATATTTAAATCCTCTCCTTTTGTCGCCAAAATGGTATGATGTGTAAGTTCGGGTTTGAAACTGTAGCAAAAGATCACCAGCACCACGAACGTCACAATATGAGAATGGAATGCATCTGCCGTGAAAACTACAGCTTTATGTAGAGGACGATAGTGTTTGGTGTACAAATTGAAGGAATATTGTGTACTGAAAAAACGCCCAGTAACAAATCTAAAGGAATAAAAAGTTTAATAATAACCCTTTATAAGGCAGTACTCAATAAAACACCTTCGTTTCTAACTTATTTTATAGGCTCTATAAATGCTAAATAATACAATTTAACAGATAAAAGACAATCCAGTGCTCAGGAGGTCAGTAATAAGATGGAAATTTACTTCCCATCGCCTGCTGTCTGCCGTTCAGAAGGGGGAACATATTTCCCATGGCCAACCTACGGACACACTTTCAGTTCAGTTAGTTCACTTTTTATTTAGCAGAAATATTTTGGACACCCACGTGGGCTATGGGAAGCATATTCCCACATACAATGTGAAATAAATTTATATCTCAGAACTCTCCAATTGGTGAAAGGAAGTGAATAATAACAGAACAAATGTGAAAAATGCACAATAAAAAAATACAATTTATATAAATTGCATATAGACTTATAAAATGTTTATTTCTTACCCTATTTTCACTTCATAAATCTTGTTCACAACAGGCATTGTGCTAGCACAATATCGCTATTCAGATGTTTTCAAAAGAAGCTAAAGATTCCAAGGAGATCAGAATAGCTCAACAGATATTTCCAAGAGTGCAGCACACGTCAGTACATGGGAAATAAACTCCCAGCGCCCAGAAATGACAAAAAACCGTCTTATAGAGGGTTAAAATTTTTGACCCGGCGAGGAAATAGAAGTCAGCAATGTTGTGAGATGGAGAGTAGCCGATTGTATGATGGTAAATGGGACTAAACGTGAGGTTGTGAGTTTCACAAATAGGAAAGGTCCTCTCAGTTTTAATTACTGGGTTGATGAAGTGAAAATTCCTTATGGGGATCACTGTACCTATGTAGGTGTTAATATAAGGAAAGATCTTCATTGGGATAAGCTAGAGTAAGGTTCCAGTGAATGGGACTCTCGCCAGGAATATTTAATTTGAGAATTGCAACAAATCCAAAGAAAAGCATCTCGATCTGTTCTGGGTAGTTTCCGACAAAATGGTAGCGTTATGGAAATGTTGTAAACATTGGGCTGGGAATATATGGCAGAAAGGAGACGAGCTGGTCGACTAAATGGTATGTCCTGATCTGTTAGTAAAGATATAGTGTGGAATGACATCAGTAGGCGAATACGTTTGAGTGGTGTCTTTAAGAGTAGGAAAGATCAAAGTATGAAGATAAAGTTGGAATTCAAGAGGACAAATTGAGGCAAATATTCGTTTATAGGAAGAGGAGTTCGGGACTGGAATAATTTACCAAGATAGATGTTCAATACATTTCGAAATTCTTTGAAATCATTTAAGAAAAGGCTAGGGAAACAACAAATAGGGTATCTGCCATCTCGGCGACTGTCCAAAATGCGGATCAGTGGTCAATGATTGATCGAACCGAGGGCTCAGAATGTCAACACTAAGACCACTTGGCACTCTATATTCCATTGGCCACACCTGCATTTTCACGAACTAAATGTTCCTCGATATTTGATTTACGTGCGCAGTGTTGCAGGAACACCGGAAATAATTCATGTGCAGTGAAACAGGTCCTCAATAAGTAATATCTGTTAGCACTGTGTGACCTAGAATCTGTTCTACGTCAAAGGTTGAAGTAGATGTTTGCAGGTTACAAGTTAAATTAGTTTGCTCTGGAGTTAGTTGAAGTACATTTCAAACAATAATGTTAGCGTTAGATCGGTGTGCGTCATTGTGCTCCGTGTGTGTGAGTGTGTGCCACACTGCACCAGGTATGCACCATTACGTAATCATAGGTTCCCTACGAAGTGAAACTTAATACGTAATCAAATTGCAAATATGTTCTCAATGAATGTGATTAAACATGGGAATATTCAAATATCTATAGTTGTAGGTTTATTTATGCCGCCCCCACGGTCTAGGGATGTGGTATTCAAACTTTCTGATTGGCGTACCCCAAACATCCAATTGTTTCACATTCGTTTCCCCGGAGTACGAGTATGTTGCGATTAAACCAGAAATAAAAATTGGTTGCTGCTGGATGCCAGTTGTTGTAGGAGGTCCGCCGTCTGTAATTTCGTTTATTTTCCAATTTCTAGATATGTATCCGCTTTAGGTCAACTCAAGACCGTATCAATTGTTTTTAGCTTTCGTGTCTGTCTGTCTGTCTGTCCGTCTGTTCCACCATCAGGGCGAAACGGTGGGTAGATCTCGACACAATTAACATTTAGGATATACCTACTATACCCTCCAGGAGCAGGTTTATGCATTCATATGATATACAAATCACTCAATAGATTGAGTTTTTTAGGAAGATCGGAACAGATTTTTCAACTTTCTCTTTATACTATTGAATTTCTGTAAAATCCGTAGACTACGAGACGTCCCTTCTTTTCTAAACAACTTTTGTTATGTATATAATTTCGCTTACTCTTCAAATGACAGGGAGTGACTTTCCGCGGGTTTCATGCGCTGCACTAAGTGACGGACACCCACGCGGATTCCCCTGTGGGTGGGGCCATAAAATAACATCCATGGTATCCCCTGCATGTCATAATAGGCGACTAAAAGGGGCGAGAGGGTCTGTCAATTTGGGATCGTGGGTTGGCGACCATGGGGCCATTAGCGGAGTCCTGGCATTGCTTCCACTTACTTGCGCCAGGCTCCTCACTTTCATCTGTCCTATAAGAACTCCCTTGATCAACTCTAGGCTTGAGAGGCCTGGAGAGTCTTTCATTTTCTCGCCCTTCGTGGCCCTTTTCTTCCTTTGGCCGATACCTTAATTTTTCGAAGTGTCTGGTCCCTTCAATTTTTCTCTCTGATTAGTGGTATATAGAAGATGGTTGCCTAGTATTAACTATAATGTTCATGATCGTCGTCATCTTCCGCAGTTTATCCCGCTTCCTGGGGGTTCTTGTACGCACTGAGGCATGATAGAGTTGTGGCCGGAGATTTAAGCGCATGCCCTGCCTAACACCACGGAATTTATCAGAAAAACCGACCCCAGCAATATCAGGAATCAAACCACGGTCGCCGGTATGACAGGCAAGCAGCTGGACCGTCCTGTTACTCAATAATAACAATACTGTATTATACTCGTCGCTGGGCAAAGAAACCTCGAACTACTTCGGAATAAAATTTACAGAAGAAGTCCAAAATCGAGCTGTTAGCAATGGCCTTCTTAGCATTTTCATTGCTTAACGACAACCCAGTTATTCGACCACTGGAGTGTTCTGTTCCGTTCTCAGAGAACGCGGCAAGCCTTCACAAGACTGATGGAGAAACGTGGTTTTCTCGTGAGTGGAATTACTAGAGTACACGAGTATAGTTATTAATGCAACAATGACTATTGTACTATACATATTGCTACTGTAAACAATGAAGTGAATAAGTGGATTTCGAAACAATAAATAAAAACGAGCAATAGAGCATAAGCAAGCATTTCTGCATATCTTGTCAATGGGAGGTGAAAACAGACACATCTTTCAGAATTAATAGTTCGGAAAGTGGATTGTCCGACTCGTTGGCTGAATGGTCAGAGTTGAAGCCTTCCGTTCAGAGGATCTCGGGTTCGGTTCCCGGCCAGGTCGGGGATTTTAATCGCCTCTGATTAACAATTCTGACTCGGGGACTGGGTGTTTGTGTTTGTCCCAAAACTTCCCTCTTCATATTCACACAACACACCATACTACCAACCACCGCAGAAACACGCAATAGTGAATATATCCCCCCATATATGGTTGGCGTCGGGAAGGGCATCCGGCCTTAAAACATGGCCAAATCCACAGGTGAGACACAGTTCGCACCCGCGACCCCACATTTGTGGGAAAAGCGGTGGAAAAAGAAGAAGGAGAAGTCCGGAAAATGGATTTCGTCTAGTGGCAGACAAAAACACTGAATCAAAACAATATTTTATTGAAAATGAGCAGGCTCAACTCATTTCTGAATTCCTCACTGAAAAGAGAAGCTACTATAAATTTGCATACCCCTTGTGACGAATCCGCCTACCCCCACTGGTAAGCGTATTACACATTGAAAACCACTGGTCTAGGGGATCAATTCTTGGTCAGGTCAGCGATTTTTGCCTGGATCTGATGGTTAGTTGAGGTCTACCCACCCTACGCGATTGAAGTTAACTGAGGAGCTATATGATGGTGATTAAACAACGTTGCTCTTTCTATGAAGAAAGATAGAAGAGGCTCATCTCTTGAGAGTATGTAGGGAAACTGACTCACTTAGGTTTATATGTATATCCGAGTAACGATTATAAAGCAAAAATATAAAGCATTAAATAATGCCTTACAATTGAATAGTTTTTAAAATAAATAGTTGATTGCAGCATAAAAGGTGGACATTTTTTCATGTATTTAAGAAGGATGTTGCAAAAAGAAATAAGAGTATTAAAATAAATACTAAGGAATATATTGAAATGCAGACCAAGAATATTATGTAGTATTTCATACTATCTAGGAGAGAAAAATGTATGATAATGTATAGAATGAGCAAGCATCTTTGTAACAGGGAGTTTAACGTCAATCTCCATCTCCGTTTACTACGACCTTACTTATTTTCTGTCTTACATTATGGTGTCGAGACTTGGACCCTAACAGAGAACACCGCCAAAATACTTGGATCGGCTCGAACTCTACTGTCGGTAGCCCTGAAGATGGTTTTCCGTGGTTTCCCATTTTCATACCAGGCAAATGCTGGGGCTGTACCTTAATTAAGGCCATAGCCGCTTCCTTCTCACTCCTAGGCCTTTCCTGTGCCATCGTCGCCATGAGACCTATCTGTGTCCTTTGAGATGTGGTGCTACCGATGCCTGCTAAGAATACCATGGGTTGACAGAATACATAACACTGAAGTACTCCAACGCCTGAACAAAGAGCACAACATAAAAACGAATAAACTTGAGTACATTGACCATATCACTCGAAATGTTAAATATAGACACCTTCGGCTTATCTTACAAGATTAAACTGAAGGAAGGAGAAGTACGGAAAGAAGGATAATATCTTGGCTACGGAATCTACGAGCAAGCTATGGGCACAGTACCCCCGTTCCTTTACGAGTTGCTGAGAACAAGAACCAAATCTCTCTGATGACAGCCGACATCCAATGAGGATATGGTACAAGCAGAAAGAGAAGAATAATGTGCAGGATTTATATAAACAGTCCTAATTGGGGATATCAAATGCATGATTATTATTCTCGTATTAGTAACATAAGGCGCAGTTCAAATATTATATTACTTGTGATTAGAACTCAGATACTTACAGTGCATTTACTGTGGAGTACTGAAGGTTTTCTTGAGTACAGGGGGCTGGACACAGTTGTTATTGCAGCAAGTGTTGTACGGTCTCTGGACTTCTCCACATTCGCACTGAATATCATTCCTATCAGAGTAGCCCTATCCGGCTAAATTAGCCTTTGATCTGCTCACTCGAGATCTCAATCTATTCATGGACTTCTAAGTCAGCCGTTCCTCGTCATGGCCTCGTCCGAAATTCTTCTTCAGCCAGTGAGAAAGTACGCCGTAGTCTTCCATAGTTGTACCCTAGCTTCCGTGTGTTTCTAAACACTTTCTTCATCTATACTTTTTAGAAATCAGTCCTTCAGTATCACCGGAACTGGAGCTTGGAACCTCGTGCTGTTTAGTTTAATGCAGGAGAAAGTTCGTTCCTAGAAACTTAGTCACAATGCGGCAGGTGCTCAAGAGGGTGGCATTTCATCGTATGAGTTGTGATGCAGGTTTAATTTGGCCAGACAGTAGTGCATGACCTTCGGAATAACATAAGTATATTATATCACTATTGTAACTGCTAATATTGATTCTAGTTTCCACAGACGTTTTCTATTGCCACTTCTGTGTATTTTGATATATTTGTAGTAATTGTTGTTTCTAGGCTGGGGTTTTTGGACAAGCAATTTCTATAAGAGATGATGAACTTCTTGCTTTATACATTTATTTCCAGAAGTCTATACCGAGTTTCCTCCATATCGATTAGAATAACATCCGGGCTTTTGTTCCTGAGCGAGACATGGGTTATGGCATCTCGGTGCCAGAGATGCTTGAGTTTTGGAGAATGAGTGGGTGTTAATCTCCAATATACAGTTGATAGCTGAAGAAATCCACAATTTAGAGAAATATTTTGGTGAATGATTTTAGCTACCTGATCATATTCGTGCATATAATCAATGTATAATAGATGATGCGCTCTATGCTCTGTGTTTTCCTGGAACAGCGGCGGCAGTTGTCTATGATAACTCTTGGATCATTACAAGATATTAGAATCATTCCGTATTGACGGTTTTCACTTTACAATGGCGAAAAATGAAAGTATCCTCCTAATCAATACATCATATATTCCGTCATTAGACGGAGTAAACAAGATCAGATATGTTTCGGCTCGTTTGAGCCATCTTCAGTGAAAAAAATTAGGGGGGGTTGGAATAATTTACATACTATGAGTTCCACTAAGATGATTTTGACAGCGATTTCAAACTGTTTTGTGATTTTTATAAACCAATAATTTGTAAACTATGAGGTCCACAACCTCACCATGTGCTACTATTATTCATTTCCATCTACATCATTTGTTTTCTCATTCCCTTGTTTCTTAGGTTAACGCAGTTTTTAGTATCAATTATTATTTCAAATGAACACCTGTTTCACTGAATTTTGTCACAAGTTGTTTTTTGCTCTGCATAGTGATGTAAATATTGTATATTTGTGCTAATTTTGTTTTCGTATAGGCTCTCTTTTGTTTGTTTTTTCATTTGCACTTTCATTATGTTTTTTAGCATTTTTTCAACTCATAGTATGTAAATTATTCCAAACCCCCCTAATTGTTTTCACTGAAGATGGCTCAAACGAGCCGAAACATGTCTGATCTAGTTTACTCCGTCTAATGACGGAATATATGATGTATTGATTAGGAGGATACTTTCATTTTTCGCCATTGTAAAGTAAAACTCTTGGATCATTCATAATGAATCCACATGGGGCTTCGCGTAGAAATTATGGTTAGTGGCGTGAATTCTTCTTCTTATTCTTCTTATTATTAGAACTAATTTTCAGTGAGCATGGGATATGATACCGTCATCATACCCACCGAGCATCCAGTTTATAGTTGAATCCGGATTATATTTACGAATATGTACTGTGATTTTATTATTATTTCTATGACAGTCAAGCGACAGGTGACCGGTTGTATTGCTGTCAACGGGCGAACAATATTGGCAGTCATATCGGACAGCCTGTGTGTGCAGACGTGACGTAATCCCGCTGTCTGGCATATTCGTGGTCTTTTAGCCGAGTTTAGTACGTTTGAGTGGTTTTTGCAAACGATCGAAATAACCGCTCTTTCGGTGATAACCTGGAAACTGTTATTAGTTCAAAATGCTCACAGCAAATTATAAATATGCTGTTAGGGCAAAAACTAGTGAAGGATAAAGCTGACCACGAATGGAATGGAATTCCTCGTAATATTACGGCTATCTCGCTCTCTCTGGTCATCAGCCATGAGGCAGGATGGCAGAAGCTCTCAGTTTTTCACGTTTCTCTGCTCTTCATTTCAGTTTGTAGTAGGAATCACATCTCGTGTCATCTAATTATTACTTCATGGACTCTCATCTTTTTTATATTGCTAGTCGTTTTACATCGCACCGACACAGATAGGTCTTATGCCGACGATGGGATAGAAAAGGCCTAGGAGTTGGAAGGTAGCGGCCTTGGCCTTAATTAAGGTACAGCCCCAGCATTTGCCGAGAAATGAACACCGTAATTTTACTGCTGATTCCAGGCTGCAACAGCTACACACGGGTGCCATAGTGATCAAATCAGAGATCTATGAGCAGATTGGATGTCACTACCGTAGTTATTCGCACGCTCGGGAATAAGACAATAATCTGTCATTCTTCGAAGATTATATGTGCCACTTTTAACAAAATGAAGTAATTAAATGCAGTAATTAAAAATTAAATATCTTCTCCTATTAGTGAACCAAATAACATGAGTTTTAACTCCGTTTGCCATCATACCATTGCCTGATGTCAATTCAGGTATATTTTGCAGTTGCTCACAGTCTGGTAACTATATTATAACTCTATGTAGCATGTAATTATCTGCGAATTCTTAATCTACAAACTAGTGAAAATATGATGGTGGTTTAAAATTATGTGAAATTGTTTAGTAGGCTACGAAACTACGGTCAAATACTAAAACTGCTCATGTCTCTTTCTAGCAATGATGGAACACGCGCTCTGTGCTGAGTGCTGCTGTTCCCTATCATTCTCTTTCAATCAATGAATCACCATTCATCTGCATTTGCGACAGTAGCCCAGGTGGGAGATTTCCTATCTGTTGATTTACTTAGCCTTATCTTAAAATATTGCAAGGAATTTGGAAATTTATCGAACATCTTCCTTGGTAAATTAATCCATTTCCTAACTTCCCTACGTGTAAATGAATATTTGAACAAATTTGTCCACTTGAATTCCAACTTCTTCTTCAAATTTTGATCTTTCCTAATTTTAAAATCGCCGCTCAAATTCATTCGTCTACTAAAGTCATTTCATGCAATCACTCCCATGACAGCTCGGAATATACAACTTATTCGGGCAGCTCGTCTTGTTTCTGCAAAGTCTTCCCAGCCCAAACATTGCAGTATTTTCGTAACGCTACCCTTGTGTCGAGAATCACGCAGAACAAATCGAGCTGCTTTTCTTAGAATTTTTTCAGTTCTCGAATCAAGTAATCCTGGTGAGGGTTCCATACACTAGTTGGGGTCCCTCTCTTTTATATCCTTACTACAACACCTAAATACCCTTATAACAATGTGCAGAGATTTGTGCCCTTTATTTACAATCCCATTTAAGTGATTACCCTAACGAAGCTCTTTCTTTATATTAAGGCCTAGGTACGTACAGTGATCCCTATACCCTACTTTCACCCCATCAACGCACTAATTAAAACTGAGAGAACTTCTCCTATTAGTGAACCACACACAACTTGACCCTTAACTCCATTCGTCATCATAATATTTCCTGCTGTCTATCCAGGTTCTTTTGCAGTTGTTCACTATCTGATAACGTGTTTATTACTCTATATATTATGACATCATCGGCAAAAAATCTGTGACAAGTTGATTTATCAAACATTTACCTTAATGATACTGTGAATGGTTTAATGTCATATACCATTATGACCTTATGGCGATGATTTTGAGTTGGTTGCATATTTAAGCGTCCCTTTAAGACAGTGATTACCACAGCCAAACGAATGATTGTACACGTCTTATGCATAGAACATGTGTGAATACAATGTATCTGGGGATATTCATAGACTTCAGAAGTCATATCCAAGCTAAGTTAAAATGGTAAATAATTTGCCTTAAGATCTAAAAGAACTACAATTTAAAATATTCAGGTGTCGGCTTGAGAAGTAGTTGATCATTCATGCATTTCAATCAGAGCAGATTAATTAGTTGGTTATGAACTGAAATTGTGGCCATGATAATCATATATTAGGCTTTTGCAGCGACAATAATATAAGGTGAAATGCTTTTCGTTTCGCAGAGAAATTTGCTCCAGAAGAAAGTCGCCACTGAGCACGACGAAAACTTCCCCACTAATAAAGGTTTGAATTTAAGAATGCTTTACCGTTGGTATATAATAAAGGCTACTCTAATTCGTCACCAGATGGCTCACTGTAAGGTAGCATTCCAAGTGGGATCAGACGACAACACTTATCGTCTGTTCACCAACGGTTAGTGACAGGTAGGAGATCATAGCTTGAAACAAGTTCAAATCGAAATTCAGTGCTTCCCCGAATAATTCAGGAAAGGTCAAGACGAAGAAGAATCATCCACTGATCTATAAAGAAAGTGAATCTGGTAAACCGAGTCAGTCATGAGTGAGTCATGGAAGAGTAAGGAGTGGGTCAGTTATTCATGAGCCTTCGGGAAGCGCGTCAGCAAGGAATGAGAGACGATCACGTTTACGCGAGGTGTATCGTGTGGATTGAATTTTGGAGTGAACTCCATTGGTGATCAGACAGCACTGAGAGCGTTGTCGGCGAAGTCACTGAGTACAAACTGGGAGAAATGGAACACCTGGAAACGAGTACTCATGCAAATCACAGGAAAGAGTAATCTTATAAATGAAATGGATAGCATCACATAGTTTCAATAGCACACTACTTTTCCGAGTAATCGTTTGTTTATGTGGATATTGAAAACTCACCATAGTACCCAAAGATGGAACAACATTCTTTCTCTTCGTTGCGTTCTTTTTTTGTACTTTTATTTAGTGGCCCTTTCATGATTTACTTCTTAATTCCTGTCTATAAAATGATTCTGTCAGAAGATATGCAAACATATTAAAATAAATACAGATATTCATGTATAAATTTATGTTCTCTGAGTTATTGCTTCACTTTTCATTAATCTAATATATTTGTAACAATAATACGTTGTGACACAAAATTTTAAACGCGGGGAGGGGTACAATTGAATACATAATCAAATTATAGAATAACAGGTAGTAAGCAGTTCCGTCGACCGTAATATGTTGGAGCGATGAGGCATCAGAACGTAGAAGTCGAGAATACTTTCTGAAAACAATGTATCAGCAAAAGGTAAGCAAAAGGATGACGTGTATTAATACAAAAATATAGAACATTACAAGCATTGCACACAACCCGACTATGAGGAATGAATTTCAACGCGATTTTTACTTGAATTTTTCAGCCCCCGCATAAAATTTAGAAAGCAAGCATGACTAAAATATTACAACAAAATAAAATTACAGGAACCATTAAAACATAATGCAAAACAGCGATATCAATCTACTGAGCAAAAACACCTTGGTAACCGAGAACATAACGACATAACAACTTAAACATCAAAGATGAATTTTAATTAGAAAGGTACAGAGCCTTACATCTTGGTTGGAAAATGTTCTTTTAAACAGAGGGATGCCCTATTCTACTGGATTGAATGATAAGGGGACAATTAAAATAATACGTAAGGATAATTGCAGAAAATAACTTACTACGACAAAACAATTCTGCTTGAAAAACCTCTTAAGGGCAGCCGCAACCCCGACTCTCACACGCAAATCATAATTTAAAAATTACAACGGAAATGATCTGGGAACTTCTAATAAAATAATCCAAAAAGGAATTAACACAGAAAAATAGGAAAGAAACCAAACAAGAGAAACAATTTTCCTGCATTTTAACGAGTAATTGCCTTGGGAAACCACGGACACCCGCCCGGGCACGTCCAACAATTTCACCAGCCACCCAAGCAAAGACGTCAAACCAACTGAGGTGAATCACAACCTCGTGGATTTTAAAAGATTCAAACTTCAAATCTAAATAAGTATGAATAAGGATATCTTATGTTATAATTGTTAGCCAAGGAAATTTGAATGGATACAGTGAACAATTTGAACAGATCGTTATGGAAAGAAGAACTTGTTTGTCTGCTAGTTTTTGCTCTCACGTGGTTTCACCATGCCTCGAAATTTAGGTTTCAAACAGGATGACACACGCAAACACATAATGTTTACACCTCAAATTTTAGGATGTCGAAACATAATGACAATCCCAGAAAATAAATTTTCATCCGGGCACAATATTACGAATGAATTAATCTCGTAATTGATCTGCATTATTCTAACAATGTGACACAAACTTGTTCTCGTAGGTGTCGAATAATATAACTTAAGCTGGGCAAAATTTATGGCGTTTGTTTGTGTCCTCATTCACCTGCTATTTATCGCCTCTGCTTCTTTCAGTTAACATTCACAATGACGAAACATTTCCACGCGAGTTGTCTCTTGTGCTTCACCCCACCATTTTTATGAATTCCACGCTGTAGTAAATTGATCCAAGCGTTTTGTGCACAAGAACAGTGTGAACTCTGCTGTACGGCTGCAAATATAATTCACTAAAGCCATATAAGACTTACATCATAATGCTGAACGCAATGTGAATGCAGTCAAACTTTTAATGATATTCATTCCTATGAACTTTCAACAGGAACTTCGTACTCCAAACTATTAATTACTAGGCTACACCTATTTTATATATGGAACATTTCCATGTAAATCACGGAAGGTTTAGAAAAACATTTCTTAAAAATTGTACCCATTTCAACATATCTGGATAGAAATATAGAATGTGAAATACATTTTTCTTTTCGCAAAATTGTTTGACTGACATTTGATTACATTCCCATACATATAACTAGTACTGCTACCATCCTGAACCGCTGGATGTAAATTTCGTTCTATTTATTATTATTTTTAGATGTCACAAAAGCATTTGACTCTATTGGACATGAACATATCAAACGATCTTTTCGACAATCTGAAATTCCTCCTAACTTATGTAGGTTAATTGAAGCATTTACTACAAAGAACACAGTTCAAGTGGAAGCTGATCATAAGAAATCAAAACCCTATCTCACAACTGCTGTTCAATTTAGCAATTAATACTGTAATACAAAATCTCACTAACCATGACATATCCCAACGTTATGGCTATATGTTATCTAAAGATCTACCGCCGTTATCCTCAGTTGCTTTCGCAGGAGACCTAGTCATACTCAGCAAAACCGAAAATGATGCTACTACCTTGTTAAATTTGGCTGAAAGCAGCTTTGCAGAAATTGGTTTACATATCCATCCTCTTAAAAGCAAATCTATAATCCTAAAGAAAGGAAAATTAATTGAAGGAAACGTCGCTACAGTCGAAGGATCAACAATCACATCGATAAAAACAAACAATGAACGAATCACGTATTGAGGAATTTACTTCAACAATGAAATATCTCTTGACAGACATAAACTAATAAGCACAATAACTCCTGACTTAAATAATCTGGTAAAAACAAAACTACTAAAACCAGAGCGAAAGGTCAAGATTATTAACGAGTTTGTTGGGCTGGGTTTGATCTATCCTCTACAATGTGCCCTCTGACACAACTATCAAACACTTTTCTTAAAGGTCTGGACAATATTATAAGAAGTTCTGTAAAAGAAATAATGATGGTGCCTGATGATACTCTAAATTCGATGCTGTATAGCGCCAGAAAGGTCAGAGGGATGGGAATAACTTGCGCAGAATGGGAAGCTAATATACAGCATTACAATATTTGTAATCGCTTACTCCATGTTCAGGACGTTCACCTACCATGCGTAAGGAAGTTACCTGAAGAACAAGATATGGCACTCCACGTACTTGACATAAAAAAGAAAGTCTCCCCCCAAAGATTGACAGAAGAAAACAAAGCGAAATTATGAGAAATCGATCCTTTCCGTCGTGTTGTCAGCTACCACATAAAGGAAAAGGAGTAGTGTTATATTCAGACTGCCAGAAAGCAAACTCCTGGATGACTCATAAATCACCTCTGTCCTCCTCTGAATATATAAATGCAGTGAAGATGACATGCAACCTCACCGCAGTCAGGTCGGTTCCCGGGAGGTCATTCAACACAACCCGTTGCCGCTAAAATGGCTGCAACGAGACAGAAACCCTTGGACATGTGCTGGGATTCTGCCGGAGCCGATGACTCTAATCGGAGGGCGGGCATCGTAGCCATCAACAGAGAGGACATTAAAGCGATGGTTTTACGATAGATCCCACCATTCTCGTTGAAAAGGACCTGTATCAGGCTCGGGATGTGGACCTAGAAAAGCAAGCTATTTATGTTCCATGCTTGCCTTACCTTTCATCTAAGTATAGAATACCTATCGATCGGTGGATTGTCAGAGACCTGCTATTCGGAGCAAGCGGCACCCTCCCTAGTCAGACATCGAACTTCCTACAAAACTTGAAGGTTCCATTCTGCGAGTTAGAAAAAGTAGTAATACAGATACTGAGGGACTCTCTTCAAATCATTCATTTCCGTCTGTACATGAGAACGTAATTGACATTTCTCCCCCACTAACCCCGGGAAAGAAGAAGATAACAGCTTCAACGATTAAAATTTCATTTCTTGATATTTTTAAACTCCATTGAAATTAAAACTGTATTCCGGAACCAAGTGGTCACCCTCATTGGAGGAAGGATGATTTATTTCTTTAATAAATCCCTCTCTCCCTTATTCTTCTTCTTCTTATTATTATTATTAAAAACGATGCATTTCAAATGGACCATATGAAAAGTACCGGGCGTGTTGGCCGCGCGGTTAGGGGCGCACGGCTGACAGCTTCCATCCGGGAGATAGTGGGATCGAATCCCACTGTCGCCAGCCCTTAAGATGGTTTTCTGTGTTTTCCCATTTTCACACCAGGAACATGCCGGGACTGTACCTTAATTAAGGCCACGGCTGCTTCTTCCCAACTCCTAGGCCTTCCTATCCTATCGTCGCCATAAGACTTATCTGTGTCAGTGCGACGTAAAACCACTAGGGAAAAAATATATATCAAAATTGGAACGTGTACCACAATAACAACGACCATAATCCAGTCAGGGTACTTAAACGAATCGTATCCATTAAATTTTTTTACAATTTTTTTCTAAAATGGAAGATAAAAATGCTTTTACGCAAATTAAGTGTAAAATTATCGGAAAGAATTAATGAATACTATTATTGCTAGAGAAATATATAAAGATATACTTCGCTACATTATGATTATGAATTCTACTACGTTACAGTGCTTCAGTATGTCTTCTGCTCATGTAACACTTGTGCGTGTGTGAAGTCTTTTCACCTACAGTACATTTTTTCCCGTTTGAACTGCCCACGCTAGACAGGATGGAAAAATATATTGAGAATGCACAGACATAACACTTTCATTCTTCTGTGCTAGCCCTGGATTTAATCTGAGGAAACAAAGGACAGCACGAAGAGAGCAGTGTACGCCGCGAAATTGTCGCCGTAGTTACGTATCCATATTTCCCTAGTAATAATGGCTTTTATAAATTTACCGCTAATTTTAGTGTTGATTTATGTGAAAGAAATTATTATCCTCCATCTAGGACAAAAATTTCAATGAAATTTCATAGATATGATTCGTTCACGTAACCATGCTAACGATTTTAAATTTAAAGGTAAATTACATAACAATATTAAAATAGAGCTATTAATTACTCCAAAGCAGAATATTAGAGAAAAAAGTGTACCAGAGTATTTGAAGAAACTGAAAGAATGTCTGGTTCAATGAGGATGAATAATGCCAGGCTCACAATGCACATGATTAATCATGTTTACAAGGGTAAGAATGGCAATCAGGGGATGCAAAGTATAAAGAGATATAAGGCCAGAGATGCAAATAACATCAGATATAACAGTACAGTAGAAACGTTTAGAAGATTGGTACAAATTTCAAGGGTTTTCAGGAGAAAGAAAAGAAGGAACGGAATAAAATCTGAGCAGAAGAAAGGAGGAAAAACACAGTAAAGTAATGAATAACTACACGAAAACAAGGTAGGAAGCTGGAAACAAACGTAAATAAATGCAATGTGTTATTTTAGATGGCCGAAGATGGCCCAAATGCATACAAAGGAGAAGAGAAAGACTTGAGTATTTGTACACTATGACGTATCAGTTCCAATGTATCACCCTGGATTTATTTTCATCTGCACCAAGAGGTTTCGAAGAGTACAGAAATCTGTCTGGACTTCAGTTAGGTTGAAGAGAGTTGATGTTCATGCAAGGGAAGGGAAATGGGTTAACGTTAGGGCCCGCAATGCAGGTGGATCCGGACATTCAAGGGGCTCCGAAGACTCTTCGTGAAATAATAATAATAATATATATCTAGCCCAATATCACTCTGCAAGGAAATGGTCAGGGTGGTTTGGCAAAAACTGAAAAAATAAATCGTCTGTAAAATTTATGCGTAGAGGAATTGCCGTTTGGTTGCATCTAACAGCAGTCGTTATACTGGTGTTGAGTGTAACACAACACAGATCGCAACACCGCGACAAGCCTTCACGAAAGACCTACACTTAATTATTTCCAAATAATTATAGCAATAAAAATTGATATCGAGAATTATACTTTCTTGATGTGCAGTAGACCATAGATCGTATTGTGCACACATTTTAATGAACATTTAACTTTTATCACACATTTATTCGATACAATATATAATTCCAGTAAGAAGTTAGTGCAGTAACAGTCAGCCTACTCATTTTCAAACGAGACTTTTCTGCACGAAGTTAATAATAGACAAGGCTTATCAGTTGGGCGGTTTGATATTTTTCAAACTTTCCTTGAAATGTTTTTGATGTAATTTTGTTCATTTCTTGTGTGTGTGCTGTAATAGAATAATAGTCTATATTTTTTCTGAGACTTCCGTATCGGCTATAGAGTATACTTTTATAGTTACTGTCAAATGAAACCAGTTAAAGTGGTATAAGTCCAGGATACGCCGGCACCTCTGGGCCGTGAAGGTGATGATATCGGGAGGTTGAGAATTACAATAATGAGTAATCCCTCTGTTTATTACATCTATATAAATAAAGTTGCAGTTGATCCGCCTTTTCTATTTCCGTTTGATTTGCCAATTTTTCATATATATATCCGTTTTAGGTCAACTCAAGACCGCATCAGTGGTTTTTATTTTTCGTGTCTGTTTGTCTGTTTGTTCCACTGTCACGGCTAAACGGCCGGATAGATCTCGACCAAACTTCATACTTGGAGTATATTCATTCCGTGGAAGGTTTTGACATTCATATAACTTAAAAATCTCTGAACAGACGGGGGATTTATATGAAGAATAAAACAGTTTTATTCCACTTTCACTTATACTATTGATCATTTGTTAAATCCGTGGACTATGAATGAAATGATCCTTCATTATAAACAACTTTTGTTATGAACATAATTTAGCTTTCTCTTCAAATGACGGAGACAATTACTATTTTCTGAGGGTATCATGTTCTGCTTTGAGTGACCGACAGACCGACAACGAACCTACAGGTTACCATGACAACGTCTCTGACTACTTGCCAGCAGGGAAGTTACGTATTGCCATTTTCCTCATCATGCCTTTAAATTCGTGGTTTTTCCTTGGGTAGAAGGCAAGAGATGCTTCAATGGGCCAGTCTGCGGGATATTGGCGGATTACCGTTTGAGGTTACAATAGTCCTCGAATACCACTAAGGGGCGTTGTTAATATTTGAACAGTAACAGGGATTTTAGCTCATTATTTCACACCGTAAGGTGTTTTCTGGCATTTGCATAATTGTTATTGTATTTTTATTCTAGATCTGTTTTCTGCTGTAATATCTGGCCTTGGCCTTGCTCTTTAGGCTTCAATAATAACACTATAAGCCACCCTTATCTTCTTATCTATGAATCCCTGCACCTAAAATTTTCCTCTGTTACCTTCTTCTTATATCCGTAACTCATACCATCACTGAATGGTCAGCGTACTGTCCTTCGGTTCAGAGGGTCCCGGGTTCGATTCCCGGCCGGGTCGGGGATTTTAACCTTCATTGGTTAATTCCAGTGGCCCGGGGGCTGGATGTTTGTGCTGTCCCCAACATCCCTGCAACTCACACACCACACGTAACACTATCCTCCACCACAATAACACGCAGTTACCTACACATGGCAGATGCCGCCCACCCTCATCGGAGGGTCTGCCTTACAAGGGCTGCACTCGGCTAGAAATAGCCACACGAAATTATTATATACCATCACAATTTATAGAGGGACACTATTTTCAAATACATCCACTTGGTATTTATATATTTTTCCTATACGGTGGTCCACAGTCATAATCCTATTTTCTATTAATTTCAACTTCCTCAGCAGTATTACTTTCTTCCTTAATTACTCCGTATCTACGCGTGTTCTAATCCCGAAAACTGGACACTCTTTTCTTTGAGGAAAAATTCCAAGCTGTTCAAAAGTATAACTTCTGGGTCCGGAAAATATAGAAATATGGATGAAATTTTAATGACAACGCACACCTTCAATTCGGGATAATTGGTGGCTAAGCGGTAAGTCGTATCAGAAAAGAGATTGTGCAATTGCCGTTCAATTTGCTCCTATGACTTATTGTCGTGTCTTTATAATGAATACTATCCAACTCTTGTGTGAATGGCAGTTACAAGATGAGCCTGCCGTAGTAGTAGAAACTCCCGAACACCACTGTGATTATCAGTAGGAAATTGGGCCAGCCGTTATCAGTAAAACTTCTCCAATGCCTGCCTTATATCGTTTACAACGTATGTTGTCCCTTCAGTTTTGTTTCTTGGATAGCATGCAGTTTAATGTAATCTTATTCACTGCCTTTACAGTACTTTACGGAGAAATCCGGATACAATGT
The DNA here is from genome assembly GCF_040414725.1 of Anabrus simplex. Taxonomy (NCBI): domain Eukaryota; kingdom Metazoa; phylum Arthropoda; class Insecta; order Orthoptera; family Tettigoniidae; genus Anabrus; species Anabrus simplex. The sequence goes on from NC_090271.1 coordinate 318,350,901, forward strand.
AGAATACCGTATAGAACCCCGGGTGCGTTTGCTAGTCATCATTGTAGACCTTTGTGCCCTTCTGCGTTTAGTATGCAAGCCTGTGTGAATTTACTAATCGCCGTTACAATCCTCTATTTGCAACTAGTGATGTGACCTCATTTATTTCTATTACTGTAACTTACCTTGAATTTATAATTTCGTCATATAACATACTGACATTTTCCGAAATTTCGTTAAGAATTAAAGCTGGATTAGTCCTCTGATCTAAATAAATATGAGTAATCTCAAAAATATTAAGCAACCTACCTTTATGTAAAATGTTTAAAACGTGTGTAACTAGTTCTACAAATAGAGAATAATTTAATAATTTAATTATTTAAGAATACAAGAATTATGGTGTAATATTCTGAGTGTTTAGATGAGATGTACTTTTCTCCCTTTGTATAATATGATGTACCTTAAGGTGGCACAAATAGGCCTAAACATAACCTAATTATGTAACGATTTTGCAATTCAAAAAAACATGTGTACCTGTATTGAATACGTGAACAAATCTATTACCAAAATTTCAATTCGATTGTATGTATATTCATGTACAGTATGTATGCGTGCAATATTCTGGCATAGCTCAATGCAGAATTTGGCACACATTGAACTTGTTATCTGAAGAGAAATACATTCGGTGTAAGACAGCACTATCACCCCTACGGTTGGGGATTGGGAGGGAGCGACATGTAAAAAGTAATAGAATATGACCAATATTTGTGTCGTATTCAAAACTTTCAGGTTTGTTTAGATGAAATGTGGCACTCTGGATAACATGTCTCCGTGTACATGGCGTTCAGAAGTGGTGAAAAATATCAGAAAACACCGAGACTGGAATTAAATTCACAGTTATCGGGTTCACTAGGCTAATTTCTGTCATTCCCAGTGACAGGTGGAATCGTGCACATCATATCTATACCGCAACGCCTAAATAATATTTTCATGAATAATACTTTATATACGTAGGTGGATCAAAACGTTAGTTGCACTAACGCGCCGCAGCAGCGCGCTGTGTGTCGCAAACGTGAGCACAGCGGAGAAAGGGACAGACACTGCCCACACGACTGTTAGACAGGTCGCTGTGGTGTTTCGTCTAGTATTGTGTGAATAGCGGCCAAATGCAATGGCGCGTCAACTGGACGTTCACCCCAAATATGAGGTGCGTGCGACAATCCGATTCCTGTATGCCAAGAGGAAGAATTGCACGGATATTCATCGTGAAATTAGTGCTGTGTATGGGGAGCGGGCCATTTCCCGGCAAGGTATCGTAAAGTGGTGTCAGCAATTCGAAGCCGGACGCACGGATATCTCGGAAAACCATCGCGAAGGCGGGCCTGCAACGTTCAGTATCCGTGCAAAAGTCAACAGTGTGAATGTGATCATTAGACAGAACCGGTGCATTAAACTGAGAGAAATCGCGACGCAGCTGAACATGTCGTATGGCAGTGTGTTCGCCATTGTTCACGAGGACCTAGGATATCGTAAGCTGTGTCAAAGATGGGTCCCACGTCTTCTCACCGATGAGCACAATGGACAACGTTTCCAATCCTCCCTGGCATTTTTGCAACGCTATGCAGCAGACGGCAACGGGTTGCTGCGGCGAATCGTCACAGGCGATGAAACGTGGGTCCACCACTTCACCCCGATACGAAGCGAACATCAATGGAATGTGTGCACCCCTCATCACCACAACGAATGAAGGCCAAGGTTCAACCTTCAGCCGGTAAGGTTATGGCGACAGTGTTTCTTTGACATGGAGGGTTTGTTGCACGTGAAGTTCATGCCTAAAGGAACGACGATCAACGCGTCGCCGTATTGTCAAACGTTGCACCTGTTGCGTAAAGCGATTAAAGAGAAGCGCCGGGGGAAATTGAGCACCGGTGTGGTTTTGTTGCACGATAACGCAACACCTCACAAGGCCCACCAAACGAGAGAACTGCTGCAGCGTTTCAAGTGGGAGGTCTGGCGACATCCACCCTACAGTCCCGACCTAGTGCCATGTGACTTTCATCTGTTCGGTAAGCTGAAAACGGAGCCGGGTGGTCGACGTTTCCAGACCGATGAGGAGGTGAAGGCCGCTATCTCCGAGTGGTTGCAGAACGCTGGAGGAAATTTCTATGCATCCGGCATCGACAAGTTGATTGTGCGTTCGCAGAAATGTTTGGAGTCTCTTGGAAACTATGTGGAAAAGTGACGTTACTGTGTATGTCGTTATAGTCGTGTTGCTGTTGTATAGGTGGTGTAATAAATGGCCATAACTGTGAAGTGCAAATTATTTTCTGATCCGCCCTCGTAATTGGTTTATATTTGTCGAGTATCACTGTGACCGAAGTTTGCTTCCAGAAGGCGAAGCAAGCTATGTCCGTTCGAGCTGGCCCCTTGATACCCGCTCCTTTACGCAGTATCTCTGTTTCAGGTATAAGCGCACACCTCCCTCCCTCCTCCGTACAGGCAATGAACGACCTTGGGGCGTGAAATCTAAAGGCTTCCACTATCCGTAACTTAGTTACTTGATGGAGGAGAGTGGTTAGCTCCACACTCGGCCGCCTCTGCCCCCAGGAATTAACCTGGTGCTCATTTTTTGTGTAGGTTGAGTGAATATCAGGGCCATGTGCATTTCTGAAACTGGAAATATAGTCTCTTAAATTGTTCGACTTCCGAACTGGAAATCGAACCCACGTCCTTCCAGGTGAACCGAGCACGCCCTTACCGCCTCGGCCAGGCAGTCCCTTCGTCCTGGTTTCTACTAATGGTGTAAGGATATGGTAATACATCAACAATATCTACTTTGCTATAATTAGCATCGATGTTAATCAAGTTCAGCCCAAATTCTTTAAATCCTTCTCCGGCAACAGTGTTCAATCATTGGCATACATACTTTGTGGTGCCTTGAAATGCTTGACGAGAAGCGTTAGAATTAAAGAGCAGGAACTTCTTTCAAACATCATAGCTGAGCCCATCTCTCTTGATTAGTTCATATTCACTGTTGTGAATTGTATTCATAACGCTATCTTTCGATTTACATGGCATGGTGAACTTTAGCTCGAAACTAATGGTTAAGTGAACCATTCTACCATTCTTTTATACTTCCGAATTACAGGCCTTTGCTCTATGTAGGCAAGAACTTACTCATATATGGATGAACAACGTTGCTTGCAACGCCAGTAAAACAAGCAAGGTCATTCTTCCTGGTCAGCAAACTTCTCTTCGAACATGCCCTGTGGAACGAACTAGAGCAAACTCGGGCAACTTAGATTTCTCGCTACACTCATTCGTGATGGTGCTTGCATATCAAGCAAGGCTCATGTCGCTACGTCTTCGTTACCCGTTTTAAGGTTGAACAATGCCCGCCACTAGTAAATACATACAGTTATCGTTTATTTTTATTATTTAGTTGAAAGGATAAAGTAATTCCCTGACAATATATACTGAAAAAAGGACAAAGCTCCACGCGAGACAAAATAGCCTAAAACTAAAACGTGTAATTACACTACAACACAGTGCATGAAATATCAGTCAACGTCACGATGATGAAACCTATAAAAATTCACTTCACGCATTATTAAAACGTAATTCATATATTAATTTAAACATTCAAAAACACCCGGGTAACACATGGAGTACTTTTATATCAAGAAAATTTATCTGACCTATTTTTAACGAATGCTGCGAACCAGCACGTTTCCTTTAGTTAGATCTAAATTACAATTTGTAGCATTTATAAATTGCATATTTAGCCAACCGGAGATTAACTGCAAATATAAAATCTCCTATTCATACACTGTTCATTTGAATGACACAGCCCTTTGGTTCCACATTGCAGCCAGTAAAATGTCACACACATATCGAACGACCGAATCTATCGTAATTACCACTAGTAATAAAAATAACTGGTTTCTGTTATCAGAGCCAATAACGATACCATGTGGCTATTGACGGTGTCATTACTTGGCGTTCTACATGAAGTAAAATGGATGGGAGCTATATTAATTCATGCTAAAGTTTTGATTTTATCTCGTTTATGGGGAAGTTCTATCATATCATGTTATCGTAAAGTTATGTGTTAGAAAGGATTGATATATGTTATTTATTATCAGGTAAGCAATGGTGAGACGTAAGTTACTGTAAAATATTGCAGACTTTATGGGATCTACTAATACCGTAAGTTAGAATGCATTTGAACATGGCTGGCTAATGGATCGTCTGAAAAGTAGTGATCACATTTTCAGGTGGATAATGTACAAATTTAATCCTCTAAAGAAAGAACGTACTTAACATTTTACTCTTCATCTTCTTCATGACTTAAATGTCCTGAGCAATTTATATTTTCTTATTTATTTGGCGTACGCATACAAGTTGCGTGATGATGAATAAAAAGTTAAACAATTAAATACGTGGTGAACAGTGGTTTGGCATTTCCTACAGATGTAATACAGAATATTCATTCATTTGACTACTTCAAGTAGTACGTCAATATGACCTTCTCACTTTTCCTGGACTGTAATATCTATGCTCCCTCAAGAGTAAGCTGACAATGGAGGTGTCCGAAGTGTAAAGTGTGAAGCGCATTGATTGAGTGAGTGATTGATTGATCCATTGGCAGATCAATGACACAATCGATTTTAATGATTGCGTAGTTACCAAATCTTCCCGCTAAAAGGTAAAATTAGTTTACTTATGTCCAGAAAATATTTACTTTTCGACCAAACCTGGAACTTTGGCTTATTGAGAAATTAATTGGTTTATTTCATAGAGAAAGGAATAGGAGGTAAAATTATACTATCCTGACATTTATCTTCTTTTGGGGTTGTTTGCAAGCTGAGTCTTCAGGTTCACATAAATTCATTGCAAGTGACTAATCTCATGTTTTAATCCGTATTGAAATCTGTTGATATACAATAATAGTTTTAATATGAATCCACCTGTTCAATACATTATAATGTTATTACATTTAAAATAACTTCATTAGTTAAAAAGTTATATATGGGACATGTTTCGCTCCCTTATAGAGCATCATCAGCCAAATCTGAATCTCAAATAATTGTTATTTACGTAAATAAAGACTTAAGAACTATTAGAACATTTTTTGACAAATTTAAAACTTATTCTATTAGAAAATCATAAAATATAAAATCTTTGTATACATGGCTTAATTACATGTGCTTAATAGGAAGATACATTAAAATTATGGAAGAGAGAGTACTAAAATATATAAAATAAATAATATATATATCATGTCCAAAAAACTAGAAAGACGTGAAGATCAATCTTAGGACCTAAATTTGAGGATTTTCTTAGCAATGAGATCTGGTAAAAAGTTATTTATCCCTTGTGGATAAGAGTCTATAAAGATTCAAATTTATCGTCAATTTGATGATTGAACTTATAACAGGATAAATGTTGGTCTTCAAGAAATTTAAATGCTTGTTGTCATGTGACCTCGGCGAATGCTGTTGAAAAGATATGTTCTTATAGATGTCAATGACCGTTCGTTGAACTAATGGATTTGATAAGGATGATTGAAAGGGACGTAAATCAACGTTTGTATTGAAAGCTGCTGCTCGGTTTATCTTGTTGAATGTCTGTAACAAGAAAAGGAATCTTGTAAGTAATCGGAATTTGTGTTGCTAGTTAAGAGTGTGCTTCCAGAAACTTCACTTAGCCCTCCAATTGCTGTTTGTCGGTTTGGTGTTGTCCGAGGTTATGTGGTAACTGTCTGTTCTGTGTCTACTCCTTGTGTTGTAAGAGTGAGGTGGTGGGGGTTGAGGGGAGGGAGTAGGGGTAGGAGGAGAAATGTTTGTGGGTGTGGTTTTGGAAGGGGAATATCTAGTAGGAGCGCAGGGAGGGGTTGAGTTCTTTAATGTTGGATAATCATCATTAATTATTTGTTTTGGGAATGAAAACTTTGGCAAAATTACTTTTTTCTAGATTAAGCGTCTTTAAGAGTTTCGGTAATTGTTCGTGTAACGGATTTCTTATTTCAATTTCGTCATTTAAATTTTTTCCTTATTGAAATACTGGTCTAAGTGGATATACATATTTTCTAATTCTGATTTGGCTGATGATGCTCTATAAGGGAGCGAAACATGTCCCATATATAACTTTTTAACTAATGAAGTTATTTTAAATGTAATAACATTATAATGTATTGAACAGGTGGATTCATAATAAAACTGTATTATTGTATATCACATAAATTCTCCAAAATGTTCTCATCACCTTGATCAATGCACTCAGTCAACAGTTCGAGTTACACATCTTATGGATCATCTGCATCCAGATCTTCAATGAGATCTTCAGGGATGCTCTCGCATGAATTGTTACACTCGAAGCATGTTTTGGAACATTCCGAAAATTATTTATTTAAACTTATCCCACGAAACGGACTCAGATTTGTTAGAATTTTTTCTAAAACATTTCATTTGTAGGGTTGTAGGGGAAGTTTATTTTGTCCAATCCATCCGCAATGTCGTATGCTCATAATTTTAAGAGAAGAGTACAGTTTCCTCGAAAATATAGGTAGGTGTCCTGAACTGTACAAATGAAATTAATAATATGAACATTAAATTCATCTCAGTTCTCCTTCTTTTCATTTTCCATTAGACTTGAGCAAAAACGTAGGCTCTGTACTATTAAATCAAATCATATTTCAGCTGCATTACAACAATATTGTACGTATGTATTTTCCTGGTTTTGATCGTAAATTTAAGAATAAAGTGTCGGAGGGGACGAGAGTTTTGAAGTACAAAGTGGAGGTGGAATCGGGTGAGCGAAGGCAAACGATACGAGTGGTTAAGCGAAGTTGCGTAACTGAGCATATGTCAACCCCCGGCGCCGATCCGTTCCTTTTTCGTCAAAATGTCATACGCCATTGTTTGTTGCAATTTTTCCCTACGTTCTTCATTATATCCCAAACGTACACTCAAGTAACGTTTTTAAATTCACATTTTGGAGGACGCTCTCAAACTCTCGAGGGGTTGCGGGAGGAATGTTTGGTGGAAAGTTCAAAGTTCAGATTCAGCAACCCGATAAACATAGAATAAGCCAATTTACAGAACTACCAAGATTCCGTCTAGGTATGATTCTTATACAATCTCTATTGCCTGGACTTCTATTGTAGTAATATATGGTTGTGTAATAGTCTCTCAAACAGCTTAAAGCATCAGCTAAGCAATGCAACTACAGGGTCGATTTCCTATCAGCAATGTTATTATCTTGGTTTTCTGAATTCTTTTGGTAGATTTTCAGTAATTAAAGTGGTACTGAAGAAACTAGCAATCCATATCTTGGTCTTTAGACCACAAGATTTTAAAAAATTCTGGAAATGTATATTCTGTCTTCTCCGGTAAATGTCCCTATTTTCACCTGTTGTAAAACACTTTTCATCTCATTTACGGTGAATGAAGCAGGCAGAGTCTTTGAACTCACTTAAAAATTTCTGAGTGTATGAAGTTGTCTACTAATTCTCCTTGTAAAATATTTATCAAGTACGACGCTGAAAACACCGATACTCTTCTTTCAGCAATTATATTAGGGTGAATATTACGATTTCCATTAAATTTTGTTCAACCATTTTATCGTGGTACCCGTACGTACAAACATACATACATACATACATACATACATACATACATACATACATACATACATACATACATACATACATACATACATACATACATACATACATACATACATACATACATACGTACGTACGTACATACATACATACATACATACATACATACATACATACATACATACATACATACATACATACATACATACATAAATATAGACAGATACACAGGCTACAGATAGACAAATATTCGCATGCCTTTCTTGTTGTGAATATGACCGTCCATTTCAAATTCTGAGGAATTCACAGACAAAAATCTTAATTTATGTATACTGTACATATACCTTTTGTATTGGGTTCTTTACGTTCTTTTCCTAGACTGAATTGTCAGTGTAGTGAAGTACACAACACACTAAATCCACGTTAGCAAGGAGGCGGCTTACATTGGTATCGCTGCCTTCGCTTCACAGGGCCCTACCGAGTCAGGAGTTCAGTCATGTCTGATTTATTTCTCCGGTTCCACCTCAATAACGTCCACTAGAGAAGCACGCAGTATTGCATAATCCTTCCATAAAACCCTTACAAACATTATTCTCTCACCTCCTGTTTGTAGATTTCTATTCCTGGACCCCACTAGGGCGCAGGAGAATCCAGAAGGATTTTTATTTTATGAAATATCTCCCCTCATGCAGAGGCTGCCTTGGGACAAAGTAAACCTTTGCATTAATTATGAGAAGAGAAATAGATGTATTTGATAAATTTAGATAGTAACCTGATTGTAACGATGATTTCTTAGAATTATTAATGAACCCCTTAAAGCTATTATGCCAATACCTCCTAACGTTGTATCTGGCAGAGACATCGGTTTCCAAAAAATTGGTGAAAAAAACGGGAATTGTTCCCCTCGCTCCAAACATCAGACCCACTATGTAGATTTCCTCCAGCTGGTAGTTATCTTTGTGGTAAGGAATTGTTGGTAAGTAAATATTCCTTTCCTCGAGGACTGCCACTTATGGACAGTGAGGTCGATGATGTAACCTCCCTTCTTATATTCGAAGGCAATGATGTCGATGGTTCTGTGGCATCCGTTGTCCGCTAAGCCATGAATCTCCTCAAATACCTGCAAACCATGTTTTTTCAGCATTGTCGCAATTATGATGACTCGTATTCCTTAACAGTTCACCATGAGGGCAAGGTACCAGAAAATGAGAAGGAGTTTCAATCTCCTCGAGGCAGCGCCAACAAAGGGAATCGTTCTGAGATCTTTATGGTACAGATCTAACTGCTGAAATGTTTCTTGAATCTTATTTGCCTTACGCCATTCACTACATGACAAGCCTTGATGGTCTCAAATCCATGTGTTGGCAGGTGTATATTCGTTGTACAAACATACGCCTTTTCGTTTCTGATGAAAGTTGCACCACTCACTGTATGCCCTTTCTCTTAGTATTCTTCTCACATTTCTGGCGTCAGTTATTTCTAAGCGAAGGTATAGCAAATTGTTAGATGGAGGGACATTGAGCGATTGTAGTGACAGTTATTTCTTCTTTCAGATTTGTTATAGCATGGATGTGTTCGTCACCTGAGCTTAATTATAGTACCGCAGTTGCCACACGTGGAACAGATGTTGCGGCACCAATCGTGCACTTTTGGGGCAGAGTAAGGTTATTTTTTTGCTAGTGGCTTTACGTCGTGTCGACACAGGTAGGTCTGATGGCGACGATGGGATAGGAAAGGCCTAGAAGTTGAAAGGAAGCGGCCCCAGCATTTGCCTGGCGTGGAAATGGGAAACCACGGAAAACCATCTTCAGGGCTGACGACAGTGGCATTCGAACCCACTATCTCCGGGATGCAAGCTCAGAGTGAGTTTAGGACACTAGCCTATAGAACAATATTCGCCTGCATTTCCTTCGCTTAAAGTCAAGAAAATTACTAATTTCCACTTTTCTGCAGTCAGCGCATTCCCGTGGTAGGAAAGCGCTCCTTTGATAAAGCAATATAGCGGACAGAGAACGCACCCTATGGGCTTCTTCGTAAGAAAAGCACAGCCACCAGCAGTTGTTCTGGCGTCATTCCAGTGCAGACAGTTTGCTATGCTTCAGTCGAATTAGTCAAACGTGTTGATTTGTTCGTAGCTCAAGGTAAATTAATAATTACAGTATCGTAATATTGTTCGTTGTTATTTGCTGATTGTGACCGGTAAAAATAAAATCTCCCACTGTGAAGCTCGAGGTATTTTCATTAAGGCGATGCAATAATACACTGTAATCAACAATATTGTGTTCTTGCATGACGCATGACTAATTAAATATATACCAGATTTTTAATTACAAATTGTGGTCACTCTGCTCATAGCAGTACAACTAATTACCAAAATAAGATCTAACGAACGAATTATTATGTTACAGATCTGCCGTATTACGCTCGCACCCTGTGTTAGTTTATGTTTTATAGCTTGCTGCTACAATGAGATGTTTGAATTTATCACAGTGAAAGTTCTCCAGTTTCACGTTGGGTATTCATTGTCCTCCTTTGTCGTCTCTGTAAATTTTCTGCACCTTGAACTACTCATCTCATCCCATCTCACCTCATCTCATCTCATCTCCGTACAGGCCATGACATCCCTTGGAGTGTTGGAAGGTAAAGGCTTCCACCATTCGTAACCTCAGCACGTTATGGGGTGGAGTGGTTAGCTCTACGTCCGGCCGCCTTTGCCCCCAGTAAATAACCTGGTACTCATTTTTGGTGTAGGATGAGAGAACGTCAGGGCCATACGCACCGCCGGAAGTGGAAATCCCGTTCCTTAAATTTTACGACTTCCTGACGGGAATTCGAACCCACGCCCTTCCGGGCGAACCGAACACGCATTTACCATTTCGGCCAGACAGCCTCTAAGCTAATAATAATAATAATAATAATAATAATAATAATAATAATAATAATTTATTTGAAGATACAGCGCACAATTTTTTCATAGAGTGGAGAACGAACTATCGCACACTTTTACAAGTGATCTCAATAGAAGTTCTCCGATTTGTACAAGTGAGTACATGGTGTCGGTTGCATTGCACACCGCATGATTTACATACGCAATATTCGTCTGCGTCATGGGAATACTCGGTTTTACACAGCTTATGGTGGTATGCATGTACCGCCGTCGAGTTAACAAAGGGTCGCAGGTCTTGGTTAGTTTTTGTCCATGTGCTATTCACCATGGCTTTCGTTGTATGAACGCCGATCCAGATTTCCTTCCTTTTCTACACTTTGTCCTGCATTACTTGACATTACAATCAACATCCAGAGTCTACAGAGCCCACATAAACCTTGAGCAACGGCAGCAACCAAAACCATATATGAAATTGAAACAATCACGAAGCTTTCACTGGGAACCGCCATGAGATTATTTTACGTGATAATAACTCCCATCGCCACATATGGACTGGGAAATCATCTGGGAGATGCTGACCAAGGCGGACTTGATGACACTAGGTATTATTAATAATAATAATAATAATAATAATAAAAAGAATGATAATTATAAGAACCGAGTGAGTGTGTGCGGTTAGTATTGCCTAGCTGTGAGATTGCTTTCATTAGATAGTGGGTTCCCAACCAACCGTCGGCAGCCCTGAAGGTGGTTTCCCATCTTCGCACCAGGCCATTCTAAGGCCTCGGGCGTTACCTTCCCAATCCTAGACCTTTTCCATCCTTCTGTAGCCAAAAGTCTTCGATACGTTAGTGCGACGTTAAAACACTAGCAACATTAATTATATTAAATTAATTATAAATGAATAATAAACCAATTGCTTTGTATAATAACTATTTCATTGCAAGAATTTTTACTGCGGTAACTTTATTTCCTGTTCACATACTTCTCACTTTAACAATTTTGGCATTCAAATCCCAGTCAGAAGTGACACACCTTACTTGCACGTCGTCTCCACAGCTGCTTGCACTTGATCAGAAAATACATCATCTTTCAGCCTCAGTTGCTGAGGCATATACCAGTATTAATATCTGTTTCCAAAAAATGGTGGCAAAAATGGGAATTGTTCCCCTCGCTCCACTAACATATTACGTGTTCTCCTGATTTGAAATGAACAATTCCAGTCCATTGTAATCCATAATATATCAATATTTAAGCAAGTCATCTCATTTTTCACAATTTCCAGTTTAAGTTGATACATACTCCGCACATCTCGTGGGCGGACAATTACTCTGTCTTTACAACTTTGGTATCTCTTTTGCTAAACGGCAGCATTTGTCTCATCTTTAGTATCGCCCGTACTCTGAAGGATGCGAGGCACTTCTTCAGTAGCATAGGCCTATTGGTTGCCTTCGAAATTGGTGGTCACTTCCTCCAGCACTATATCATGATAACTCACTTCAGCAATCTTCCATGAATATTCCTTATTTATTTATTTATTTATTTATTTATTTATTTATTTATTTAGCGTATGGCTAACACATCACATTACACATAAATACAATAGTAACACATAATATTTACAGTTTGAAGTATTTACAGGTTCAAATTATTTATATAGTCAACACACAAGGGTGAGAGCAGAAAAAAGTCTCTAGGGTTTCCCTGGTAGGCAGTGCTCCACAATGTGCCGAGCTGTTTACTTCACAGCACCACAACTGCACGCCGCCGAATTAAGTATTCCCCATTTATGGAGGGAGTCGGCACATCTGCCATGGCCATTGCGAATCCTGTTGATAGTTGTCCAGGACTTCCGTGGGAGACCAAAACCCTCTGGTTTGTTTTTCATCCATGATAGATTGTGATATTCTGATGGAGCACTGGATATCCATACTTGCTTCCAGGCCTGAGGCAGATTAAAGTTAGCGTCTGCTAGGTTTCTGGCTGTTCTAGCAGGTGGGCGTCTAGATTTTAGCCTCTTAATAAGAGCATCATTCATGTCACCATGTACTGGCAACTGACTGTTGTTAGTTATTTTCTTATAATCTCGAAGGAAAGCATTTTCTCGACAGAGGTGACTTGGTGGAATATAGGATAGAGCAGGTAGCCTGAAAGTGGGAATAGATCTAATTGTCCCTGATATCATACGCATAGTGTGATTCAGCTGAGTGTCAATTGATTTGGTGTGACTGCTGTTCAGCCATATCGATGAGCAGTATTCTGCAGCAGAGTACACAAGACCAAGAGCTGAAGACCGTAGGGTAGATGCTAATGATCCCCAGGTGGTTCCACTCAGGTTCTGTAAAATGTTGTTCCTTGATTGTAACTTAGCAGCCGTTTTCTGAAGATGTTTCTTGAAGGACAGAGATATGCCAAAAGTAATCCCTAGATATTGTGGATATCTGTTATGGGCAAGGCAAGTGTTCTCAAACTGAACCTTCAGTTCACGATTGGCCATTTTTTGCTAAGGTAAAAACATGTAACTTCACTTTTACTTGGATACGGTTTTAATCTCCATTTGCGAGAGTACTGTCCCAAGGTGGTAAGATCGGCTGTCATTGTTTCTTCAGTGTTTTCCATGAATATTTATCTTGTACTGCCAGAGCCCAATCATCCGCATATCCGAATTTTCTAGAGCTAGTTTCACGTATATCAACTATGTACAGGTTGAAAAGCAGAGGAGCTTATACATAACCTTGGGGAAGACCATTGTTTAGAGTTTTGTCATTGCTAGTGCATTTAACAGTATTACATGAAACTTCTTCTTGGTGAGCATGCCATCAATAAGTCGTGCAATCTTCTTACATGGCAAAACGCGTAGTAGTTTGCAGATAAGTCCTTATTTCCACACAGTATCATAAGCTTCAGTCAAATCAATGAATGCCACAGAGGTTTTTAGTTGTTTTTGAACCGAGCTCGATAGCGGCAGTAGCTTAAGTGCGGCCAGTATCCAGTATTCGGGAGATAGTAGGTTCGAACCCCACTGTCGGCAGCCCTGAAAATGGTTTTCTGTGGTTTCCCATTTTCACACCAGGCAAATGCTGGGGCTGTACCTTAATTAAGGCCACGGCCGCTTCCTTCCCACTTCTAGCCCTTCCCTGTCCCATCGTCGCCATAAGACCTATCTGTGTCGGTGCGACGTAAAGCAACTAACTAGTTGTTTTTGAAAGCCTGCCTCAATAAATGTTGTTAGTGACAAAACCTGATCTATACAGCTACGGTTTGGTTTGAAGCCAGCTAGTTCAACAGGAAAATTCTGAAAAATGACGAAACTAATTCTGTTAAAGTTTGTCCTTTACATAAATTTGTATACTATGCCCAGAAGAGCAATTGGACGGTAATTTTTTGGATTGATCGTTAGATTTTCCTGGTTTTAGGATAGCAATGATCTTTGTCAGATTCATAAGCAGAGTGATATACCCTCTCTGCAGGATTAAGTTTCCTTGATAATACTATAATCAAAGAAGGTGTTGTACCAATACATTCTCTCGCAGCCATTGGAGTACCTGCCTATGCCATACAAATAGTAATTCGCCGCAGATATTCCCTTAACTGCTGCTGCCCAGTATTGAAGCCGCATACAACCCTAAACTGGGGTAGAGGTGACGCTTTATGGATTTTGGGGGCATTTCCTCCAACCAGGGGACCATCACCCCACCCAGAGGGACTCATCCGTCCGAAGCCGTTGGTTCCCTTAGGAAGCCGAGTTATTCGCCGCCGTTCAGCACTACAGGTCATATTATCAACCGTCATATAAAACTTAAATCTAACCGAACAATACTCCAAAGGGTGGGAATTGAAAGTGGCCTTATAACAGAGACGATAGTAAAAGAGAATGGGCTCTCAACAACTAAAATTCAAATTTATTCTGGAACTTGGCACAACACTAGCGAAGATCAACCTATTTTGTATTAGACACACAAATTCCTGTACATAATTCATCTCTCAGTTTTTGTGCTACCCGGGTTCAAATTTCTGGAAGTTCACGTAGGACGTTTGTAATGAAATTTTACGTCCTTGTGCTTCGGATTTTACTGAAGACTGCAGATCCTTGCAGCTATCAAGGAGAATGTACGTATTTTATGATAGGACAATTGACTCGGATTAACAAGAAAATTGAATCGTCTCGTATTCGAACTGTTCAAGAAATAACTTAATATTAATGATCTGCTTTAACGGCAGTCTCCATGGATTGACAGTCTTGTTTCAACAGATGGTATCAATTTAATGACTGGTGTATGTCTGTCAAGTAACATCTCTGAGGCCGGCCCAGTGGTGTTCGAGGCTGGTTCGAGGTACACTCAGCCTACGTGATTAGAATTGAGGGGAAATCTGACGGAGTTATGGTGGCCCCGGTCTCGAAAGCCTAGAATAACGACCGAGATGATGCGTCGTGCTCACCACACGGTCCCTCGTAATCTGCAGGTCTTCGGGGTGAGCAGCGGTCGTTGGGCATTCTAAAGTACTTTCAAGGGCGTTAAGGGCCGTGGGTTAATTTTTAACATCTCTGAGACTGGCTGTCTCATAAAATTGCTCCAGCGAAGGTTTTGGGATTCCGAGGAATCTTCAAACCCCGATAGCAGCGCTATAAGGAGGCGATCTAGGTAGGATAAGGAGTAACAAACAAGAGGTATTCAAAATATAAGTTATAAATGACGCCCAAACCAGAGAACATTGCACAACAAGCGTGACGCAGTGTCCAAATAGAGTACTACTCTACATGTCCACCACTACCCGCAGCGACACTTGAACTGTAGTACTGGTGAGAATTACATTGTCGAATGAAATGGCGCGTCGATTCGAAACGTACTCCAAGTTGAAGTGAATGGAATGATTAAAATTTTATGGGTGAGACGTCACAATTGCACAGATATTCACAGTAAAATTGCAGTGCTGTATGGAACAAATTCAATGTCACGTCGAGCCAATGTGAAATGATGTGAAGAATTCGACAGAACAAGGTCAGACAGTGGACCGTCATCAACGTCGACCACAGACGACAATGTCCCGAAAATCGGCGCAGTGCTTCGCAGCAGTAGCAGAGAGGTTATTCCAGACATAGCAGAGAAGGTGTGCATCCCAATAGACAGCGCGTACTTCATCGTCCGACACAAGCTGGATTACTGGAAATTACTGTATTCATATTGAGTTCCCTGATTATTCACACGTAAATACGAAGCAGGAAGTTGTATGGCTTCTCTAGACTTCCATCAGTATTGCTCTATGGAGAGCAATGACTTCCTTAGCAGCATGATCACGAGACATGGGTGAAGCACTTCACTCCAGAGAAAAGTGAGAGCGCTTATGCAGTGTAAACACATCCTCGCCGGTGTGGAAGAAGTCTAAGTTTCTGCGATGAACGGTGGGTGCGGGAGGGGGTCATGCCCGCGTTTTTCATGGACCGTGAAAGGATTGGTTATACAGAACTTACCCAACGGGGTGCGACCTTTAATACCCAAACCCTCTGATCGCTTGGCAAGGCTGAAAAGTACAACAGGCAGGGAGATTCAAACAAAGACAACGTTCTCATTCACGATAGTGCAACATCAGACAAGTTGCGCACATAATAAGCATTCATTCAGCGGTTTCCATGGGAGGTATGGAAGCATCCGACATATTTCGGATGATGCACCATGCAATTTCTACGTGTTTAGAAAGCTGAAAAACATCCCGCTGCAACAAGTTAAAACAGTGGTTCTCCAATGGTTTCAAGCCCAATAAGCCAATTTCTGAAGTCAGGGTACCGAGAGATTAGTAGAAAGTTCTGAGGGGAGTTTACAGCGTCTGACTGACTTATCTGAGTCCCTGAATTCTACTGCGTAACGCCATAAACGTAACTTTTAGAAGGTGCTCCAAGTTTTCAATTTCGTTCCTCACTGAGGCAGGAAGTCTCCGTGGCTCAGGCGGTAGCGGGCCGGCCTCTCACCGCTGGGCTCCGTAGTTGAAATCCGGGTCAAACGATGTGAGATTTGTGCTGGACAAAGCGGTGGCAGGGCAGGTTTTTCTCAGGGCTCTCCAGTTTTCCCTGTCATATTTCATTCCAGCAACACTCTACACTACCATTTCACTTCATCTGTCATACATTGATCATTGCCCCAGAGGAGTGCGACAGGTTTCAGCAGCCGGCACATTTCCCATCCTCGTCGCGAGATTGCGGCTTCATTCATTCCATTCCTGACCCGGTCGAATGACTGGAAACAGGCTGTGGATTTTCATTTTCACTTTGGCAGGAAGTGGCATTGGAGTGACTGACCCTTTAACTGTTAAAATTTAAAGCATTTAAACTCACTAGTCATGTTCCGAATTCCATACCCACACCTCAGCAGCCTCCATACTGTCGAAACCATAATTACCGAGCGATTTGACCGTGCGTTTAAGGGAACGCAGCTGTGAGCTTCCATCCGCTAGATAGTGGTTTCGAACTCCACTGTCGGCAAACCTGAATATGACTTTCCGTGTTTTCCAATTTTCGCACCAAGCAAATGCCAGGGCTGAACCTTCCCACTTTTAGGCTTATCCTGTACCATCGAGGTCATAAGACCTATCTGTGTCTGTGCGACATAAAACAAATTTAAAAAAAAAGCATAACTGAAGGCAGGACTTCCATGGACTATACATGTCGTTCTGGCCTGTGTGAAGGGACAGACACAAAAATACTGCATCTACTAAGGAATAGTTACAGACGAGAGTGACTGAATCATAGAAAAAATAAAAAATACAAACACGTAAGTTAAAGTGTGAGAATTAAGTGTTGAAATTCGTGTCACTGTTTTGTGTAACATTATTGAAAACAGGGACAAAAACAAACACTTCATACAACGGTATGAAAAGTCATTGGACTACCAAGGCGACTGCCGCCGAGTCAGACGGCGCGCAGGTACTGTGTTCCCACCTGGTCAGTGCGACGACATCCCTGCTTTGTTGATCTTGTCCCTGCCTCCCCCATCAGAGAGCCCTTCAGACTTCCGGCCCTCAGTCCGCAATTGAAATCCGTCGACTGTCCGGAAATAGAACGCAAGTCCTTCGGGTAATACGCAGACACGCTAACCCAACACTACGGGGTTGCTACCATAATTGAATCACACTAAAATAATTCAATGAGTAGAACTGACATGCATTTCAATGTTTTTCTCCTGCTACAAAGGAAACTATTACTGATTACTGTTAACTAAAGAGACCTGAATCCATATCTGTGTTCATATTTTCTGTATCGCGTCAAGGTTTCTTGTAATTTTTGGATGAATATCGAAAGCACATCAAAATTGGCAAAGTTCATCATTAAAAGGAATGCATATAATTTTATAAGACAATATGCCTGAGATGACTACTTGGGTATAGAGGGATGCAAAATCTAAGTCCGTATTCCGATTTTCTCTGTTATTCCCCGTTTTATTTAATTTTTAGAAACAAGTACAAAAAACTTCAACATTTGAAAAATAATTTCAATAACGTCAGATTAGATATTTATTTTTTTAATCTGTTTAACACCTCATTATCAAATTCTAGGTATAAGAATTATAAAAAATTGAATATTATTAATGATAAGTTGTTACTTCCATTAAGATGTTCAATTTGTCGGTCGATTATTATTAATATTTTCAAACTTTATATACGTAAATTGATTTACCCTTATTCGGCCCATCTCATTTCGAAAATTTGGGTTTAAAACTTATTTGATAAGTCAAAATATTATAATAGTTTATAGCCCCTACGTGCCTCCGTAGCTATGACGGCAGCGCGCTGGCCTCTCACAGCTGAATTCCGTGTTTGAAATCCCGATCATTCCACGTGAGATTTGTGCTTGACAAAGCGGAGGCGGGACAGGATTTTCTCCCGGAACTCCGGTTTTCCCTGTCATACCTCATTCCATCAATACTCTAAAATATCATTTCACCGGGCGAGTTGGCCGTGCGCGTAGAGGGAGATAGTAGGTTGGAATCTCACTATCGGCAGCCCTGAAGATGGTTTTCCGTGGTTTCCCATTTTTACACCAGGCAAATGCTGGGGCTGTACCTTAATTAAGGCCACGGCCGCTTCCTTCCAACTCTTAGGCCTTTCCTATCCCATCATCACCATAAGACCTATCTGTGTCGCTGCGACGTAAAGCCCCTAGCAAAAAAAATAATATAATTTCATCTCATCTGCCAGTTATTAATCATTGCTCCAGAGGAGTGCGACGTGATTCTGCAGCCGGCACAATTCCTAACCTTGTTGCTAGATGGAGCTTCGTACATTCCATTCCAGACACGGTAGAATGACACTAAACAGGCTGTGTGTTTTCATTTTCATATAGCCCCTTCATGCTCACAACTTGTGAATCTAACATTTCTTGCATTTAATATTATGGACTCCTCTCTTCAGTTTCTACATCCACTCTGAGTTGCTTAACTCTTGTTCTCTTACGAATTCGGTTGTATTTGGTAAGGCCTACGGAGCTTCATTTCAACATCCCTTGTCACATTTCCTTTTCTTTCACGATATCCTCATCATTCAAGTATCATAAATAGTTAAATTAGTAGGCGGTAAAGTGTGTAGTGAATCAGGAAGAGAGTGATTGTAGATTGGATAGGTGTTAAGGATAAAGCTAATATGTGTAGATAGATGGTATATGAGCTGAGGGTCCAAGTTAATTGTGAGTGAATATGGTTTCAGTTAATGTGGTGAGTTGTCTGGATTCTAAAGATAATAAATATAGTGAGATAATAGAGTTTAAATAATGGTCAACAGTAACGAAACGTAATGTGAAAAATTGCACACCGGCACTACAGTGTAGGTAATACGAAGCCAGGTTTGCAACTTAAGTAGAAAAACAGAGAGGACAGTGTTCAAGAAAGAATGCGCTGAGTGCGAACCCGGCCGGAAGTGATATACTCTTTGTTTAAAGTGCAGATGCAATCCGACACACCACTGTACTCTACACAGTAATATGTTACCAGTTTAGCTTCTCATTGCCATACTGCCATACTGCCTTACACTAGGGACAACAGACCATTCTGCCTCGTTGCTCTTTGATTATTATTACTCACATCAATATTGCTTTTTCCCTTGTTTTGGTGTTAGATATGTTTATTTTACGAATTATTATATGTGTACGTCAGATTAAGGTGCCTAGGTTGGGCATTATTATTTTTCTCCTTAATAGATCAATAAGGCTTCAATGCTGCAGATCGGTGGAAAATAAAGATATCTATCTAAGTGGAAATTACATACATTCAAGTGTCAGGTATCTTTTATTTCCGATTAGTTGTAGGAGAGAATGGTTACCCAGTTTCTCTCTAGTTCCTTTCAAACTAGTAATCATTACAATGGCCACCTTCTAGACTGGTAGAGGAACAAACGTTTGCTAATATTTTCTCTGCGCTCTGTTTTTATATCAACATATCCCCTTCAATGTTCATCTTTTATCATTTACTGTATACGAAACACACTGTAAAATATTGCCTTTAAATATGCCCACTCACATATGTTTCCATATTCCTGTTCCTGTGACTTCTGTGCTTTCAATTGAATCTCGCTGTGCTGTTGACTGTTGTAAATCAAAGAGAAGAAACGAATGCACATTGAATTAACTTTGTCAAAAGCTAAACTTGATAACGTATTGCACTGCAGAATGTCTGACTGGATGCGATAGCGCGTCAATTCATGTGATTGTATAGAAAAAGACTCGAATGCCAATGTGATAACACAGGGCAGCAGAGCGGTTCCGCCTGCATCGTAGGCAAACCATTCACCATAAACACGCAGCAGGACGGAAACATTTCGTGCGACGCAGTCTTTAACTTGAATGCCTAGCACTAAAATGGCATGCCGCATTTCAAGTGTTGATTCTTATATGGATACCGTGCCTAAGCTGGGTTGAAAAAACGAGACATTTTGAGCTGCTAGGATATATGAAGAAACCAAAGGAAATAGTAAGAAATGATAGCCGAAAATTTTACTAACTTCATGTGACACCGAGAAAATCTCTAGCATAGCATCAAGCGTGGTAATATCGAAGGCAATTGACGTTCAGATAGGAGAAACAATCCTAGGTGAATAATCTAAAGGATCGATATCATAAATCTATCTTCGAACTCTTTCGAGCAGCAGTCGATAACGAATGAACGCTGACATGTTAACGTGCCTGAGTGGATATGACTCAGATAGAAGAAAATGAACAAGGAGAAGGAGGAATGAGTGAATCGGTACGAATTATTCTTGTAATGTTTTTGGTAAAATTTCGATTTCAAATAATATAAATCATTCGATTCCTATTCTAAATCCTACGCTTAGAATAAAAATAGTCATAATTGCCTAACAGTTAATTCATTTTACCATTATTTTACGACAGTAATGTTTCTGCGATTTTACCAGTTTAAATGTGTATCTGTTCAGATCCAACTATATAATCTGAAAAACAAGAAGTAAAATATAAGGCTATAAGGCTGATTTTCAATTTTGAGGTTGTTTTTCAAAGAATATTCCTCATCGTCAAGAACGCAGTACAAATGTCTACATCCTTGCTTTTATTTGTATGACCATATTTCAGTTTTCCAGGATAGAAAATCCAAAAAATCCAAAGTAATATATTTTTATCTATTTCTTCTACTGAAGTTCGATGTGATACTATGCATTCTGTGTTTTGGACGAAATACGAAAAATACCTGTATATAATATTGTATATATCCCAATAATCCGCGTGGTACGTGCATTTATATGTGTATGTATGGCATTTATATACTGTATATTTATCTATTTTATAATGCATTAAATAAATGTTATGAATCCAATGGAAGTTAGGATACTTCAGCGAAATAATTTTCCAGAACATATAGAGATTAACACAACTTGTAATCTGGAAATTAGATGGAACCGTCATCACATCAACATTTGTTCCGGTTCATTCTGTCCTTCTTCAAGCGTGATGATTTGATAATCATGGTGAACTCAGAAATCTCAGTGATTATCAATCAAAATTAACAGGGCTGACAATGGCAACAAATCTGGATACTGGTAGAATAATATGAAACCATCGTATATAATACAATTAAAAAATAATAATAATTCAACTTCAAAGAAGAAACGAAAAATCATCAAGAAAATTCTAGATAAAAAACTCACGTGAAAAATAATACTCGGATAAAAACAAGAAATCAGACAATACGCAGCCATTCAAAATGATATTAAAAATTATGGTTAAAATGTTTACGAACACTCCAACGAATGAACCCTAACAGACTCATCTAACAAATAGTTAAATTCTGTGAAGAGAAGAATATAGAGAGGAAAAACAGTTGACTGGGGGTTCATACGAAACTGTGATTTTGCACTCCCACAAAATATACACAAACAAAGTAATAGAAACCTACCTGCCTTAACGGGATTTATGAAACGTTTTCTCATGTGCATCATTTCTATACGAGGATTAATAAGGGAGATATCACAAACGGGCCCTATTTCTATTCCATGTTCGAGCGGACTTGTCTAAAAGCGGGTCCTTTTTAAGCATATTTCTATAACTGTAAATCTACTGGAAATATTTTAACCAAACTTCATATTTAGCATCCCTCTATCTATAGATAGCGTTTAAGGACCATAGCATTTCAAATACCCGTCGTGGACTGGGGGTTTAAAGGAAACCGAAACAGTAATTTTACCCTCCCAAAAAATATACATGAGAAATTATAATGAAGACTACAAGCCCTAGTAGAAATCGATTTCTAAACATATTTCGCTCATGGGGGTAGGAGGATAACAAGATAGTTTTCAGTAATGGATTATTTTGCAGGTTGTCATATCTTTTCAGGTCGGGTTAGATATTTTAAATAAGGAGCCATTTTACTCTCTTCGAAATAAGAGATATAGAGAGATTATCATCAAAGATTGGTTTCGTGAGTCTTCAGCCACACCTCCACTCCCGGTTTCAGATGGATTAAATATGTAACCGAGAAACAGGGAGAACTACCCAAAACTTCGGACCAGGAACTGTATCGTTCAATACACTCTCTGATCTACCACATTCTATCTCTTTATCGTACTTCACGTTAGACTACTGCAGGGCTTCTCAAACGCCCAAAATCTCACGAGTGCAAATCGAGGCGCAAGAGCTTCGTGCACTGTGCATCGCTCCCGCTCGGCACGGCTCGGACCAACGCTTCGCCTGTGGGCTACTCGGCTAAGCTCGGCTCAACTCGGCTCAATTCAGCTCGGATGTGGAGCGCTACGCAGCAAGTGAGGAAGAGGGAGACAGGGGGAGCGAGCGAGACAGGCGTGGGGAAAGAGAGAGACAGCGCTATTGCTCCAAATCGAGGAGTGGGGGGTCTGTACTCTGGTCAACCAAGCGAAGTCGTCTTTTGCACCGTGCACAGTGCATGCACCAAGCGCATGCACCCTGAGAGGCCCTGGACTACTCTGACGTGCTTTTGTAGAATAATATAAGTTTAACGTGCCGTTTGAATACAGGCAAAGTAACTTCATACGAATTCACGAAGGAATCGTGAAATCGATGTCCAATTCCCGCGCGAAGAACGGGTACATCTGATAGTATTAATAATAATAATTCCTGTGTTAATTGTTTTTGCAGACATAAAGTTCCGATTACAAGAACATATTCTAAGTAACCTGTACTAGCTGATTAATTAAGAAACTCGGTCTAATGATGTAAGGTATCCTTGAGAGTATTGAATCAATTCGAAGCTCTGTGGTGAAGTAAATTAACGACGGGGATAATGTTTTAAAGCACTGCATTTATTCTCCGTGAATACAGCACACATCTGACAGATGAGCGTAGCTCCTTCATGAACATCTCTTGATATAAAGAGTGACCTACTTTAGTATAAGTCAGCCATCTTGTAATGTTCAGAGCTCATTATATTGAATGATCATACGTTTATTTCCTTTCTTTTATTTATTACATGTGTGTTCAAGTCCGTAGTGTTTGCTTTACAGTTACTCACGAAATATCACACAGGTGGCGTTCATATATTTCCGGTACATTGTTCCTAACCCTGGCAGCATTACTGCGGTCTTTCTTTGACATAATTCATTCAAAATGTTAATCCTGAAACTTTCTCATACGTGAATGTGACGGAGCCAGAAAAATAAGCTGAACATTTTCCTTAATAGCTTTCTAATTTTTCAGTTAATACATCTCTGTTATCCTCGTTCATCTTGCTGGCGTTAGCATCAACCTGGCTGAGGTAACGAGGTCTGAGTGATACAGAGATCTGAGCGATAAAGTATTTTAAAGTTCAGTAAGACCTAACTATTGTGCGCCTCTGCGGTGTAATTAGCTGCCATCCATCGGAGGCACGGGTACTATTCCCGGCTCTGCTAAAAAATTTCTAAAATGGTACGAAGGCAGGAACGGGGTCCACTCAGCCTCAGAAGATCAACTGAGTATAGGGAGAATGGACTCCTAACTCAGCTATCCTCCAATAAGTTTTCCGTGGTTTCCCACTTCTCCTCCAGGTAAATTGCGGGATGGTACCTTACTTAAGGCCACGGCCGCTTCCTTCCTTCCTTTCTTCCTTCCTTCCTTCCTTCTTCGCTGTCTATCCTTTCCTAACTTTCTATCCCCTCACAAGGGCCCTGTATAACATGTCATTTGAGGGCGCCTGCGAGAGGTACTGGTCCTCCTCTCCAGTTACATCACCTTGGCCCAATATCACACTCTTGAGGACACTGCCCGTGAAACGGTAGAGGTGCAATTCCTCGCTGAGTCCGAAGGAGAAACCAACGGATTAAGAAAGAAAGAAAAAGCCCTACCTATCAACGAACACCGGTTTGAAATGGTTAATTACTATAAAATAAGAATACGTAAGTATGCGAATGGAATGCCGGAGATATATCCATACCAAATTTGAGCTCAGTTGATCTTGTAGATATGTCGTGATTGAACTTCGAGGAACAGACGCCATATAATTTTCAGCTATTAAACTTTTTTTTTTTTTTTGCAAATTGTGTTTTATGGCGAATATTCTGAAATAATTCGCGGTCGGTCATGTCGCAGTGGAAACTTTTGTGTGGATAAGAAATTACACTGTGTTATGAGGTAGCCATATAGGTGGCATTTTTAGTTTTTGCATACAGAGAATTTAAACCGTGGAACTACTGGGTTATGCCTTATAAGACTATCATTCAATTTACATAAGCACAGATAGTTTCACCGACCCTGAAACTGCAGTTTTATGGTTCCTTATTCATGCATTATTCCGAATTAAATGCGGGAAATAACAGACTTTTATCCAAATTGCATTCTTAACGTAATCCAGTGTATTAAAGTGGATTCAGTTCTAAAAAGTAAGATAAATGGAGATATACTGCTCTTAAACCATAGAAATTTAATCAAGTAAAAAATCACGCTCAGATAATATAAGTAAGACTAGAAAATGCATTGTATTATTTGTTACAATCAGGCGCCATAGCCTAAGTGGTCGATTTTCTGCCGTGTGGCCGAACTCTTTTTGCTCATAAACAGTTATTAAAATCACGCAGAAAAAGTACCTTGTTTAAATGGTAAAAGCCAACTTTTATGGCATGAAAATATTATTTCGTGTATATAGCCGTTTTGTCGTGAAAAATCAAGAGAATACACCTAAAATATGTATCTCTCATGTACCAGGCGGTCTGCGAGTGCTGTGTTATTATTATTATTATTATTATTATTATTATTATTATTATTATTATTATTATTATTATTATTATACAATCTTCCTGCAACAGCTGCAGGTTGCCCAAAGACAAAGAGTACCTTAACAACAATAATGGATGTGGATACAGTAGATAATGTGTTCGTATGGATGTTAAATGTAGGCAGTTGAGTGAAGCATGTCAGACATTTATTTGAGGTCCACAAGCATGGTTTTTGAAGATCATGATGGACTTCTTGAGTGTGGTAATGGCGATGTTATAGGTAAAATATCTATTTAGCTCAAAGGTATTGGAGAAGTTGAAAAAATTTTTGTATTGTTCCTCGAGCACCTATCATCAAATCGATTACATAAATGGATATTTTCGCTTGTAGAAGTCCGCCGTTTCTTCATAAATTCTTCTTTTTTTCTGCATCGACCTCTTCCGGCTGGTTTTCGTTGGTCTCAAATCGAATTGTTGGATCAATGATGAAACCTTCAGAACAGGATGGCTTAAAAGCAATAATGTCAATGCGTCGGTTGCTTCCTCTGTTGGAGAGACCGTGTACTTCTTCATAGACATTATAACCTTGTCCTCTAAGAGCGTTAGGTATCGTTGATCTGGCTAAATTATGACGTGTGGTGCGTAGTATTTCACCATGTAGGCAGGCTCCCAGGACGTGTGCGTGTGAAAGAGTTTCGAACTCTCTGTGGCAACGCCGACAGAGGCTGTTGCCCTGGGATCTGCCAGGTACAGTATGCACAGCAGAGACATTGGCGTTCATTTTTATTGCATCACGCCATTCACTGCAAGACAATCCTTTATGATCACGAATCCATGTATTCGCTGGAGTATACTGTTTAAATAGGACTACACCTTTGCCTTTATACTCTTTCTTGCTCCAGTTGCCAAAAGCTCTTCTTCTCAATTCGAGTCGGACTTTCTTTGTATCTACAAAACCATGTCTTTTGTCTCGAATAGATTCTGTACCTGCTACATTCAATGCGGCGAGGCTTGTGCTGATTTCTTGACATAAGTTTCTCGTTGAACGTAGAAAATGGCCAGCATGTACTACTTATGCATGGGATGCCTAATCATTTTTTTTTTCGAAGAAGTGCTACAACGTGCTGTATTGCGGATATTGTGAAACTAAGAGTAGTCATTTTACTACACACGTTCTGTCTGTAACGATTGTGAAAAACTCGGTAAGTGACAATAAACTTCCTAACCAATATTTTCCTTAAGACTTGTCACGCCTCTTAGCCACTTACGGATATGCAGTCCATGAGAACAATTGTTTTTGTGTTCATTTTCATATGGTTATGTGTACAGGAAAATGAACCATACATGCCTTGTAGCATAGGTCTTCTGCAGAAATGTATGCATGATTCCCTCCTACAGTATAATACTTGTAAATATAATTTTCCTGTTCACATAGGCATAGTAATATAATCACAAGGACAATTGTTCTGATGACTGCATATCCGTACGTGGCTCAAAAGGGTGACCAGTCTTAACGAAAATAGTGGTTAGGAGGTACATTGACAGTTACACTGTTTTTCGCAATCGTTACAGCTATTAGAGGTTGCATTTGTAAATACGTCAAAGATGCAGATAAGAAAATTTAATAACTTACTAACTTATGCACGTCCAGACATTTCGCTCGATAAAAGAGTTGTTTGTATGAAACAAAAACTAATACATATTACTATAGCTTCAAAGCTCAAAAGATGATAATGTCACACTTGGATCTACCAGAACGTATCCTTCTACAGCTACTCATAATACATATGCTCAAAATCATGTTCCCGATAATTCAGGCAGTTCTGAACACTTTTCACAGTGTCTGCATGGACACGTCTCAACATTTCAGGTGTCACTGCAGCACAGGCCTCACGAATTGTTTGTTGTAATTGTTCAGCATTTTATGGCTCAGTTTCGAACAACTTCGATTTGATATCTCCCCACAGAGAAAAGTCCACATGGTTGAGATCGGGCGATCGTTGTGGCCGCTTCCAGGGTCCAACACGGTCTATCCTCCGTTCAGGATATCATGCATCAAGATTTTCCCTAACGACTCTAAAGTAGTAAGGTGGTGCGCCATCATGCTGGAACCAATGTTGCAATACTAGCTGCAGTGGAATGTCTTCTAGAAGGTTTTCTAGAAACAAGTCGGTCTCTAAAAACTCCAGATAACGCCTACCGGTGAGCAAAGTACCTATAAAATCAGGACCTATGATGTAGTATACGAGAAAACATCACCAAACATTAACCCGCACCAGTGTTGCACATGCTATACACAAACCCAGTGGGGGTTTGCTGGAACCCAATACGGGAGGGTGTGAGTGTTGACGATGGAATCATTCGAAAAGTAACATTCCTCGCTCCACAATATGTTCCTGATAAAATGTGGATCTCCCTATAATGGTGCGGCCATTCTTCGGCAATATGTTACCCTGCGATCAAAATGATCTCCATATAATTGCTGATGAATATGCGCTTTATATGGATGGCATTTTCTGTCCTGGAGTATCCTTTGTATTGACATTCGGAATACTCCTAGCTAGTACGCAGCTCGTGTTTGCCCTAAGTAAATTTAAACATTTGTACGTTGTAACAATGGTGGTTTGTACTGTATATTGTTATTAATATCTTGAATTATTATGCGGATTGCGTTCAAAGTATTGCAGTGGATTCTGCACGACGTCACCATTGTCACAGACGGGTCTGTCCCTGCTGGTATGTGCCTAAACGATCCATTAGCTCTTAATTGCAGCTCTGTTCGGCGAAATACGTGCATAGATGGTAGACGTCTGTTTGGAAACTCCTGTGCATACCGTCTGCGAGCTTCGGCTGTATTAGACCAGATTCTTCGTAGATTAAAATGATATCTGTGTATTCGTCGTTGCTTAACACAGTATCCATTGCCGATATGTAGACAGCAAATGTTGTACCATACACCAGCCCAGTACTATGCGGTCAAAAATGAGGCTTACTAATTCAAGGGGTTGCATTAGACAGGTAGCGCTGAGGAACATTTCCGAGCAACTGTTTCGTAGTTATCTCTTCATGTTCTGACGTAACCTGCCTGCTGGTAGCAGGGCTCCTATGAAAATCTGTTACTAGACATCCCATCCGTCATTAGTGCATGCGGAACATTCATATTTGGAATGTACGCCACTCGCGGGCCGCCTTGTATTGGTACCTTCATGTTCGACTCCTTGGCTGAACGATCGGCGTTAAGTCCTTCCGCACATAGGGTCCACGGATCGCTTCTCGTCTGAATTAGGGATTTTAGTCGCATCTGATTGGTTCTTCTGGCTCGGGGACTGGGTATTGTATTTGTCCAAACATTTTCCTCTTCATACTCAGACAACACACCACACTACCAACCACCAGAGAATCACGCAATTGTGATTGCATCCCTCCACGTACGGTTGGAACTGGGAAGATAATCCGGCCGTAAAATAGGGTCTCTTGCATACAGTTCGCACCTTCGATCCCTCAGGTGTGGGAACGACGGAAGTAGAAGAAGGAGAGTATTTCACACAGCAAACCTTTTCAAGTTGTCATAAATATATATTCCGTTTAATACCAGTAGTTAAACACAGACGACCAAGACAGTAAACATGAGGCTATTCTTCTATAATACTGGGGGTTTATAAACATAGGGGATGTAACTGGGGGTGGATAGTTCATTCCAGAAACATAAGAAGTCCCTATGAACCTATGCTCTCCGATAGTTCGATTCCGAATTACAGAATTTCAGACTTTGTACAGTAGAAATGGTGCACCTTCATAAACAACCAACATTGCTCCACTCTCATACTGAAAAAAGAGTGTGGGGTGGGGTGGAGCGAAAGGGTAGTGTTGAAGTCCACTCCAGTACCGAGAAGTCGAGGAAAGGAGTGAACGCGTAGTGCTAAAGGCACAGTGTGTGTATTGCTATACATCGACCACTGCGACAATTTTAAACGCAACAGTCTTGTAGCGGGCTGTCTACCTGTAGCAATATGTTAAGCGAGGAGGTGCTTTATTTATATCCGGACACCATTTCTGTGCATCCGTGTACATCTCATGCCGTACAGCGGTTACCAAGTTAGTGTAGAAGAAGGGATAATTCATTATAATACAAGAATTGCTCAAAATATCCACCATGCACCTGAATGCAGGCCACGTCACTGATTGTCGGAAGCGTTCAAACACTCAAGCTTGTAGAATGTTGCAATCGTCCCAAGTAACATAGGCATCAATTTCCTGAATTATGAGGCTATGTTGTACACGCTGGCAAATACTGCAATGCCCGGAACGGCGTGCCAGACTTCAGACATAATCCTAAATACGAACTATCCCTCGCTACAAATAATAACTGAAATAGGCCTACCTCGTAAACGATCGACCTTAGGCCGTATGAATAAAAGGGGCGTTTTGTGTTTTTGTGAGAGTACTATCCACTTCGTAATTGAATCATGGAAATCAAAAACCACTTAACTCCACCCTTCTGTCATTTTCTTGGTTTTGATGGGAAAATACTGCAAGCGTAGCCTACTGTCAATGTACAGTATATCATCAAAACACCTAAATGCGAATGTACTATTCAGTTTCAAGATGTTTATTATTTCGCGGAAATCACAAACCAAGGTATTCCATAGAATTAGCGAGTTTCTGCTTTCCATAAATATTCTACCGCTAGTTGTCAGCATTTTTTCATGCCGACAGAAGATAAGAATGACACAGAAACCTCGCTGTACGCATCACAAACATTTGCGATGAATTCTACCTCAGTTGATGTGGATGCGTAACTTTGGTGAACATCGAATATCAGATAATACACAGATTATGTGCATTTACAGTGAAGTAGACTGCCACAAAGTGTATTCCGAAGTTCGCATATTGTTAAGATACTATGAAAATTAAAAAAACACCTAATTCCAGATCAATACAGTATTTTTTTATAAAGACCTATCCACTATTTATTTTTGTATTCATAGTTGGTTTACATTAAGGTAGCACACTAGTTAAATTTATCAAGGTGATCTAATGCGGAACACGGCCATAAAATAGTTTTCTTAACTCCTAGAACATTCCATTTACTGGAGTTATTGGGTTTTTGATTTCCGTGAATCAGTTACTTCCTACTCATGTTTATCACCTCCTTCCTTCTCCAAATTGACCGATCTGCAAGGAGATAACAAATGCACGAAAAGATCAATTGTATTTCTGTGAATGATGTAATTTACTCTTCTTTTTCTACGTGTAATGCAATTAAAGAGTTGAAAGCATCCACGGTCGATATCAAGCTTCGAATGCATTTTGGGATAGAATACAGTGTAGAGATTTTGAAAATTACACAAAATTATCAGACAGAGAAAACTAAATTATGGACCGCCACCTAACCTGGTGATACTTTAAAAACTACGGGGGTACACTATGCTTGGTCTAGGGCTACCGCAGAGTAGCTTGTACAATGCGCATGTGCACTTTCAAAAAGTCTACATGGTGTACTATCCCCAGAAACAACGAAGGCTTATCGGATGTTGCAATTTTAATAATAAATCGTCCCAAGTGTCACAGCCATATATTTTCCTGAATTGTTGAGGTGATTCTATATTTTTTCCTGGTACCTACTCTTTTCGAGTGTTCGGTGACTTTCCTAGAGTAACTGTCGCTCTGGATGTATCAAAGTTGTAGTGTGCGGTTACAGACGATCCAGTTGATTACTGCATTCTGATTTACTCACATCTTTGTGTATATATCGTTATTTCTGTTAGGATTATTGACGTATCAACTTCTGTGAGTACTGGCACATGTTCCTGTAACTCATTACAGACATAATTAAATCTCAACTTTGTTGACTGCGGTGTCATAAATGATCGATTTGAGGGTTAAGTATATAAAATAATCGATGCATTTGAGATATGGTGTAATCGGAGAATCATGTATCGTCTCGTGTAAGTGAGAGTTGCCGCCAATTACTTGGCCACATTTTAAGAAGAGAAGGGCATAATTTGTAAAAATCAAAAGTCAAAATTGAAGGCAGTAGAACGCGAGGAAGAACAGCAATAAATGGTCATATCAAGGGAAGAAGATGACTGACTAACTATTCATATTATATTACGAAAAGCAGAAGATCGCTCTGGATGAAGATGTCTCGTCAAGGTTGCAACACCAATGGTGAAGTAAAATAGGTGCCGACGCTCAGCAGTCAGCAGAATCACTGCCATCTGCACACTCCACGGCTTCTTACCCCTTGATATCAGCTATTTTATCAGCTGGAAATCCACTATACATTGATGAATACATTCACAACGTCTTCACAACGCACAATACACGAAAACATTGCACGTCGTCCAGACATTTAAATATCCTGTATTTTACTAAGGCCAGTACGAATGTCAAACCTCACCTGTTATATACGGTTCTGCGAGAGTTTGAATGAACATTTTTATTATTGGATGTGTTCAGATTTTGTGTTCAAAATTAGTTTTTCTCTTGTTTGAGCATACCTGATCTCCTGGACATATATGTAGTTGCCTCCATTTCTCCTGGGGACTTCAAAGTTTTGAACTGTTTGATTTTCACCTTTGAGCTTGTTTCAGATCAACAAATGAAGCGCCTGAATAGTCTGACACGTGGGATGTTTCTGTGTCACTCTGAGATCGGGATTACCTTACTTCAAACTTTATCAACTGTGGATCTTGTAGTCGTATATTTGTTCACACTCACACTCTTGAATCATTCCACACCTGACTAAATTATCAATCGTTTCTTAACCAAGATGAAGTGTCGTGTAACATCAAACATGTATCAGTTCAAGGTCTAGTTGCAATTCTTATATTCATCAAACATATGAATAATATTGTGATGTAATTACATTCTTTGCTTGAAAATACAGTGCTTCAATTTCTTGTTGGATAGATTACTATGTATTACGCTAGCTTATGTACCCGTGTTTCGCTACGGAATTCTACATTGTAGACCTATACAGAATATTGTAGGTTGGGTAGTGTAAACGTTGTGAGCAAGACTGCATTACATTGCATAGCTCTTAACTCTTACCTTTACCCTAGAAACGCGAAGGAGAAATCACCGAACGTCTTTTCTCATATGAAAACTGGGTTAGGGAATTTTCATTGTAATGGTAGGCCTGCTTTCCTACCATCAGTCACAATCAGGTTGGGGAATTTCATTATAATGACAAACACTCACTCTCCAATTGCCTGTTTACATCCTCAGAAAGACTGTCTTAGAGGTTTTCCCAACTGAAATTAATATAGGTAATTACAATGACATCAGTAGGATTGGCGCAAGTAAAAGCAATGTTTTCACATGAAATACTCGATCAAATGAAAAACAACACATTTTCTCACTTTTGACGAACAGTACTACGCTTCCGATCTAACAGTCCAACGGTCCAGAGCTGAAAATGGCCAGGCCGCAGACAGCCGTGATCCGTGAACACTCTTTTTTTCGGGGGGAAAGGGGCGGGTGTCGAATAGTGGAGAGTCCCAGGGCAAAAACTATGCCCTTTTACTAATCTGTTTACTAGGAGTACCCGATGAGTCGGAAAATCTCAATTTACTACACTGGCGGCGGAAAAATCTGATTTGGAGGCAAATTTGCCTCCAAGCCAGAGGAGAAACCCATCTTCATTGCTAATTTTGGAGTAACATGAATGTAGAATTTAATAAAAGTGAAGAGGAAGAAGCTCTTTTTAGGAAATGGTTCTTTTCAGGGTTGTATTTTGAGTTATTTACTGAATTGTGGTGCTATAATTTGGAATATGCCTAAATTGTAATTCTAGACCAGGTCATACTACTACTACTACTACTAAGTGAGTCTCTGCCTTAATTGTGCACACTGCTCATTCAAAACGGCGCGTCAGAGTAGGGATCGAATAGCTGGAATACTATGATGAACCAGTGTGTTACGTACCAGCAGTACGGTATCAGAAAATGTATGAACCAGAAGAATGGCATGCTAAAGGAGAAAGTTTTCTAGCTTCCCTGCTAATTCCTGCCAAAATTCATTCAGGCTGTTATACTCGGTACGCAGCAGTCATCCCATATATCGGAGTTGAGCGGCAGCACAAGGGACAAAGAACATCACAACAAACAATGGTCAATATAATGCGCTTTCAATATTGTAGGCCTTCACATTTAGTTTCCTTTCGACTCTGAAATACCACTCTTATCGTAGTCGGTACGGTTAAAGTGAATAAAACATAAATGATCGGAAATTGTATTCTCTATAACTTTTGTTATGCAGTACACTTCGATAGGACCAATATTAACATAGGCGCCTTCTCATAAACTACAATTTCATCCAGGGTGAATAAAGTTGTTCAGAACATAGACTGTAGTTTCTTATTCCCCGACTCTATACACCGATTTTCATTAAATTCTGTTTTTCCATTTCCTCGTGGCTCGGCGTTGATTTGGACCTACCAACAATAATACAAATTCTTGAATATCTGTGTTATCAAAGCTGGTACGGTAACAATGTATGACATAAGTGATCGGAAATTTAATTTTATATAACTTTAATTAGTAGTATTTATCGAAAGGACCACTAATAATATAAATATTTGAGAATTAAATTTTA
Source organism: Anabrus simplex (assembly GCF_040414725.1). Lineage (NCBI taxonomy): Eukaryota > Metazoa > Arthropoda > Insecta > Orthoptera > Tettigoniidae > Anabrus > Anabrus simplex. The sequence continues at coordinate 318,384,647 of NC_090271.1, forward strand.
GGCCTTCCTAAAAACTACCATTTCACTCAGCGTGAGTAAAGGTATTTATAGTATAGATTGTAATAGCACATCCCCCGACTTCACATACTGATTTTCATTACATTACCTTCAGCCGTTTTCTCGTGATGCGTGTACAGACAGACAGACAGACAGACAGACAGACAGACAGACAGACAGACAGACAGACAGACAGACAGACAGACAGACAGACAG